>NW_020527736.1:0-7500 GCF_003368295.1 Carassius auratus
TTCGGAACTACGACGGTATCTGATCGTCTTCGAACCTCCGACTTTCGTTCTTGATTAATGAAAACATTCTTGGCAAATGCTTTCGCTTTCGTCCGTCTTGCGCCGGTCCAAGAATTTCACCTCTAGCGGCGCAATACGAATGCCCCCGGCCGTCCCTCTTAATCATGGCCCCGGGTTCCAGAAACCCACAAAATAGAACCGGAGTCCTATTCCATTATTCCTAGCTGCGGTATTCAGCGGCGACAGGCGGCCTGCTTTGAACACTCTAATTTTTTCAAAGTAAACGCTCCGGGCCCCGAGGTGACCGGACACCCAGTTAAGGGCATCCGGGGGGCGCCGGGAGGCAGGGTCCGGGACAGGCGGTGGCTCGCCTCGCGGCGGACCGCCAGCCCACTCCCGAGATCCAACTACGAGCTTTTTAACTGCAGCAACTTTAATATACGCTATTGGAGCTGGAATTACCGCGGCTGCTGGCACCAGACTTGCCCTCCAATGGGTCCTCGCCCATGGGTTTAGGATACGCTCATTCCAATTACAGGGCCTCGAAAGAGACCTGTATTGTTATTTTTCGTCACTACCTCTCCGAGTCGGAAATGGGTAATTTGCGCGCCTGCTGCCTTCCTTGGATGTGGTAGCCGTTTCTCAGGCTCCCTCTCCGGAATCGAACCCTGATTCCCCGTTACCCGTGGTCACCATGGTAGGCGCCTAAAGTACCATCGAAAGTTGATAGGGCAGACATTCGAAAGAGTCGTCGCCGCCGCAGAGGGCGCGCGATCGGCCCGAGGTTATCTAGAGTCACCAAAGGGACCGGGGCGAGGACGGATCCCCGACCCCGGATGGGTTTTGGATCTGATAAATGCACGCGTCCCCGCCCGTGAGGGAGGGTCGGCGCTCGTTTGCATGTATTAGCTCTGGAATTGCCACAGTTATCCAAGTACCGGGTGGAGCGATCAAAGGGACCATAACTGATTTAATGAGCCATTCGCAGTTTCACTGTACCGGCCGTGTGTACTTAGACCTGCATGGCTTAATCTTTGAGACAAGCATATGTTACTGGCAGGATCAACCAGGTAGCCCTCAAGAGGGGGTGTGGGATGGACAACCGCAGCGCGCTTGCTTCCTACACGCGGGTCTCGCTCCGCGGAGGGTGTCCACCCCCCCGGGGGGAGGCGGAACCCAGGCGGCGCGGCCGCTCATAGGGCGACGTGCGGCGACCTCCCCCGCTCGTGGGTCACGGGGGGTGGCTGGCCGCTGATCGAGGCCGTAACCGGGAAAAGTGTGCTTCGCGGGGCCGGGTGGAGGGCGGGCGAGGGCCGGACGGAGCCGACCTCCCGCCTCGCGCCTCCTCTCCGACCGCCGGTGGCGGACATTTACGATAGACCGGCCGTCTGAGTCTCCCAAGAAAGAGGGGGGCAGAGCCCCTTCTCATGCGCGCATGTGCCGGACACGGTGTTTCGCTCGTACCTTCCAACCACCGTGCCCCCTAGGCGCACCCGCCCATAGCGGCCAGTGGCCGGGCGGGGTCCTAGCTCGGGCGCGCAACGTGCTCCACTCGATCCGTTCTCTTGCGATACGCGCTAAGTCCACAAAATAACGCGTTCGCCGAAATCGCGACGGCACGTAAAAACGCCATCCCCTATCGGGCGGACCTCCAGGGTCGCGGGTGAATCCAGAAGGTGCCCGCGGAAGAGGCACCTTTCCCGGCCTGCCCCGGAGCCTCGGGGAGGGTGGATGTTTGGCCAAAGCCCGCGTTTCCGACTTAGTCGTCAGAGCTCACGGGCGACCACTGGTCACCCCGCGAACGGTTCTCCCCAGTAAGGGCGGTCGTCTTTCGACTGCCCCCGGCCACGGAGATGGTGCTTGGGCCGGGCAGCGGTCCACAAAGCCCCCTTAGGTATCAGTTTGCGTTCCCGGTCGGGGGGCCCTCAGACGAATCGCGTCACCCCGGCCACGGCGAGGGTATGTGGGCCGGGGAACCCTCCAGACAGCCCCCTGGATCCGAAATGGTTTTCGCCAGAGCCTAAGTCCACAAAATGACGCGTTCGTCCAAATCGCGACGGCACGTAAAAACGCCATCCCCTATCGGGCGGACCTCCAGGGTCGCGGGTGAATCCAGAAGGTGCCCGGGGAAGAGGCACCTTTCCCGGCCTGCCCCGGAGCCTCGGGGAGGGTGGATGTTTGGCCAAGGCCCGCGTTTCCGACTTAGTCGTCAGAGCTCACGGGCGACCACTGGTCACCCCGCGAACGGTTCTCCCCAGTAAGGGCGGTCGTCTTTCGACTGCCCCCGGCCACGGCGATGGTGCTTGGGCCGGGCAGCGGTCCACAAAGCCCCCTTAGGTATCAGTTTGCGTTCCCGGTCGGGGGGCCCTCAGACGAATCGCGTCACCCCGGCCACGGCGAGGGTATGTGGGCCGGGGAACCCTCCAGACAGCCCCCTGGATCCGAAATGGTTTTCGCCAGAGCCTAAGTCCACAAAATGACGCGTTCGTCCAAATCGCGACGGCACGTAAAAACGCCATCCCCTATCGGGCGGACCTCCAGGGTCGCGGGTGAATCCAGAACGTGCCCGGGGAAGAGGCACCTTTCCCGGCCTGCCCCGGAGCCTCGGGGAGGGTGGATGTCTGGCCAAGGCCCGCGTTTTCGACTTAGTCATTTTTCCAACCCCGAATTCCTCCAGGGCCTCCGACCTGCCGAGCGAGGCCGACGAGGGCTAGGGCCGGTCGGATAGGTCTCTCACAAAAGAGGCCCTGGAGCCTACGACCCGCCACTGGTCACCCAGCAAACCGAGAACCGGAGTAGGGGGTGCTATCTCACTCTCATGCCCAAGAGAGGGAGGCCACGCTGGGCCTGGGTCGCTGGAAATAGACCCTGGAGCTCAACGTTCAAATTTACAGAGAACCAGACTAGGGGGAGCCGTCTCACTCTCATGCCCGAGAGGGTGAGGCCTCGTTGGGCCTGGGTCGCTCGAAAATGCCCCTGGAGCTCAACCTTCAAATTTACAGAGAACCAGACTAGGGGGAGCCGTCTCACTCTCATGCCCGAGAGGGTGAGGCCTCGTTGGGCCTGGGTCTCTCGAAAATGCCCCTGGAGCTCTACCTTCAAATTTACAGAGAACCAGACTAGGGGGAGCCGTCTCACTCTCATGCCCGAGACGGTGAGGCCTCGTTGGGCCTGGGTCGCTCGAAAAAGCCCCTGGAGCTCAGCCTTCACGGTTAATGAGAACCGGAGTAGGGGGCGCCATCTCACTCTCATGCCCAAGACGGTGAGGCCTCGTTGGGCCTGGGTCGCTCGAAAAAGCCCCTGGAGCTCAGCCTCCACGGTTAATGAGAACCGGAGTAGGGGGCGCCATCTCACCCCCATGCCCGAGAGGGTGTGGCCTCGTTGGGCCTGGGTTGCTCGAAAAAGCCCCTGGAGCTCAGCCTCCACGGTTAATGAGAACCGGAGTAGGGGGCGCCATCTCACTCTCATGCCCAGGACGGTGAGGCCACGCTGGGCCTCGGTCGACCGAAAAAAGCCCCTGGAGCTCAACCTTCAAATTTACAGAGAACCAGACTAGGGGGAGCCGTCTCACTCTCATGCCCAAGACGGTGAGGCCTCGCTGGGCCTGGGTCGCTCGAAAAAGCCCCTGGAGCTCAGGCTCCACGGTTAATGAGAACCGGAGTAGGGGGCGCCATCTCACCCCCATGCCCGAGAGGGTGAGGCCTCGTTGGGCCTGGGTCGCTCGAAAAAGCCCCTGGAGCTCAGCCTCCACGGTTAATGAGAACCGGAGTAGGGGGCGCCATCTCACCCCCATGCCCGAGAGGGTGAGGCCTCGTTGGGCCTGGGTCGCTCGAAAAAGCCCCTGGAGCTCAGCCTCCACGGTTAATGAGAACCGGAGTAGGGGGCGCCATCTCACCCCCATGCCCGAGAGGGTGAGGCCTCGTTGGGCCTGGGTCGCTCGAAAATGCCCCTGGAGCTCAGCCTCCACGGTTAATGAGAACCGGAGTAGGGGGCGCCATCTCACTCTCATGCCCAGGACGGTGAGGCCACGCTGGGCCTCGGTCGACCGAAAAAAGCCCCTGGAGCTCAACCTTCAAATTTACAGAGAACCAGACTAGGGGGAGCCATCTCACTCTCATGCCCAGGACGGTGAGGCCACGCTGGGCCTCGGTCGACCGAAAAAGCCCCTGGAGCTCAACCTTCAAATTTACAGAGAACCAGACTAGGGGGAGCCATCTCACTCTCATGCCCGAGAGGGTGAGGCCTCGTTGGGCCTGGGTCGCTCGAAAAAGCCCCTGGAGCTCAGCCTCCACGGTTAATGAGAACCGGAGTAGGGGGCGCCATCTCACCCCCATGCCCAGGACGGTGAGGCCACGCTGGGCCTGGGTCGCTCGAAAAAGCCCCTGGAGCTCAGGCTCCACGGTTAATGAGAACCGGAGTAGGGGGCGCCATCTCACCCCCATGCCCGAGAGGGTGAGGCCTCGTTGGGCCTGGGTCGCTCGAAAAATGCCCCTGGAGCTCAGCCTCCACGGTTAATGAGAACCGGAGTAGGGGGCGCCATCTCACCCCCATGCCCGAGAGGGTGAGGCCTCGTTGGGCCTGGGTCGCTCGAAAAAGCCCCTGGAGCTCAGCCTCCACGGTTAATGAGAACCGGAGTAGGGGGCGCCATCTCACCCCCATGCCCGAGAGGGTGAGGCCTCGTTGGGCCTGGGTCGCTCGAAAAAGCCCCTGGAGCTCAGCCTCCACGGTTAATGAGAACCGGAGTAGGGGGCGCCATCTCACCCCCATGCCCGAGAGGGTGAGGCTCGTTGGGCCTGGGTCGCTCGAAAAAGCCCCTGGAGCTCAGCCTCCACGGTTAATGAGAACCGGAGTAGGGGGCGCCATCTCACCCCCATGCCCGAGAGGGTGAGGCCTCGTTGGGCCTGGGTCGCTCGAAAAAGCCCCTGGGGCTCAGCCTCCACGGTTAATGAGAACCGGAGTAGGGGGCGCCATCTCACCCCCATGCCCGAGAGGGTGAGGCCTCGTTGGGCCTGGGTCGATCGAAAAAGCCCCTGGGGCTCAGGCCTCCACGGTTAATGAGAACCGGAGTAGGGGGCGCCATCTCACCCCCATGCCCGAGAGGGTGAGGCCTCGTTGGGCCTGGGTCGCTCGAAAAAGCCCCTGGGGCTCAGCCTCCACGGTTAATGAGAACCGGAGTAGGGGGGCGCCATCTCACCCCCATGCCCAGGACGGTGAGGCCACGCTGGGCCTCGGTCGATCGAAAAAGCCCCTGGAGCTCAACCTTCAAATTTACAGAGAACCAGACTAGGGGGCGCCAACTCACTCTCATGCCCAGGAGGGGGAGGCCACGCTGGGCCTGGGTCGCTCGAAAAAGCCCCTGGAGCTCAGCCTGCGAAGCGCTTTTGTCACCACCCCGATGGCGGGTAAAAACGGCATCCTCTATCGGGCCGACCTCCGGGGTCGCGGGCGAAATCGGAGCTCTACCCGGGAAAGGTGCACCATCCTGGGCAAGGCCGCCGGAGAGGGGGTGGTTGGATGTTCGACCGGGGCCCGCTCGGGAACGCCGGGGCCTAGGGACTTGAAACTCGGGTCGTTGATAGGGCCCGTCGGCCCCTCTCGGACGCCGCCACCCCCGAGCCGACAGCCCCCCGGGGGCCGGGGATAGCGCCCCCCAAAGTTCGAAATTTTGAACGGCCGTATCTCGCCGAGGCCGAGACCCAGGGACTTCAAACTCGGGACCGCGGTAGACCCTGAGGCCCCCTATCAGACGCCGCCACCCGCGGGCCGATGGCCCCCCGGGGGCCGGGGATAGCGCCCCCCTAAGGTCGAAGATTTGACCGGCCGTATCTCGCCGAGGCCGAGCCCCAGGGACTTCAAACTCGGGTCGCTGATAGAGCCAGAGGGCCCCTACCGGACGCCGCCGGCCCCAGGTCCCCAACCCCCGGGGAGGCCGAGATACGGCCCCCCAAACTTCAGGATTTGTGCCCTCGTAACTCAGGCACCGGACCGCCCCGGGACTCGGGGGCGGTGGCGTCCGGTAGGCCCCGAGGCCCTCTACCTGACCCCCGAGTTTCAGCCCCGGGGACCCCCGCACCGCGGAGATATCGGCGAGAAACCGCGCCGCGGCCGAAATCGGAACTCTACCCGGGAATGGCGCACCGTCCTGGGCAAGGCCGCCGGCGAGGGGGGGGTTGGAAGTTCGACCGGGGCCCGCGCCGGAACGCCGAGGCCTAGGGTCTTGAAACTCGGGTCGTTGATGGAGGCCGTCGGCCCCTCTCGGACGCCGCCACCCCCGAGCCGACAGCCCCCCGGGGGCCGGGGATAGCGCCCCCCAAAGTTCGAAAATTTGACCGGCCGTATCTCGCCGAGGCAGAGGCCCAGAGACTTCAGACTCGGGTCGATGATAGATCCCGTGGCCCCCTATCAGACGCCGCCAGCCCAGAGCCGGTGCACCCCAGGGGGCCGGAGATAGCGCCCACCGAAGGTGGAACTTTGAACGGCCGTATCTCGCCGAGGCCGAGCTCCAGGGACTCCAAACTCGGGTCGATGATAGACCCCGTGGCCCTCTATCAGACGCCGCCAGCCCAGAGCCGGTGCACCCCAGGGGGCCGGAGATAGCGCCCACCGAAGGTGGAACTTTGAACGGCCGTATCTCGCCGAGGCCGAGCTCCAGGGACTCCAAACTCGGGTCGATGATAGACCCCGTGGCCCTCTATCAGACGCCGCCACCCCAGAGCCGGTGCACCCCAGGGGGCCGGAGTTAGCGCCCACCGTTGGAGAAACTTTGAACGGTCGTATCTCGCCGAGGCCGAGCCCCAGGGACTTCAAACTCGGGTGGGTGATAGGCCCCGTGGCCCCCTATCAGACGCCGCCACCCCAGGGCCGGTGCACCCCAGGGGGCCGGAGATAGCGCCCACCGAAGGAGGAACTTTGAACGGCCGTATCTCGCCGAGGCCTAGCCCCAGGGACTTCAAACTCGGGTCGGTGATAGACCCCGTGGCCCCCTATCAGACGCCGCCACCCCAGGGCCGGTGCACCCCAGGGGGCCGGAGTTAGCGCCCACCGATGGAGAAACTTTGAACGGCCGTATCTCGCCGAGGCAGAGACCCAGGGACTTCAAACTCGGGTGGGTGATAGGCCCCGTGGCCCCCTATCAGACGCCGCCACCCCAGGGCCGGTGCACCCCAGGGGGCCGGAGTTAGCGCCCACCGATGGAGAAACTTTGAACGGCCGTATCTCGCCGAGGCAGAGACCCAGGGACTCCAAACTCGGGTGGGTGATAGGCCCCGTGGCCCCCTATCAGACGCCGCCACCCCAGGGCCGGTGCACCCCAGGGGGCCGGAGATAGCGCCCACCGAAGGTGGAACTTTGAACGGCCGTATCTCGCCGAGGCCTAGCCCCAGGGACTCCAGACTCGGGTCGATGATAGACCCCGTGGCCCCCTATCAGACGCCGCCAGCCCAGAGCCGGTGCACCCAAGGGGGCCGGAGATAGCGGCCACCGAGACAGAAACTTTGAACG
>NW_020527736.1:12500-139107 GCF_003368295.1 Carassius auratus
TAGCATGTACTACAATTAGAGCCATCCTATAAATTGACATTTCAGCACTTCAGAGACATTCTTAAACGCTTAAGGTGGCTTAATGCATTAAAACATGTTTTTAAAAGATCAAACTCAGTTGAAGACATTACAGCATAATATTTAAAGACAAGCATTTGAGTTGTTGAGCGCAACATATTTAACCCTTGTATGGTGTTTGGGTATGTTGGACCCGTTTTCATTTTTTATCAAAAGAAAAATTATATGATTAATTATTTTTTCAAGGCTAATAAAAGTGTGGAAACTGTAGGTCTTGTGTACCTTTACTCTGTCCTCCTCCTGTCAGTGTGTGTGTGTGTGTGTGTGTGAGTGAGTGTGAGTTTTGTGTTTCTGCACCTGGTCACAGCATTGATGCAAAATTTAAAAAACAAATACAAAAATTAAAGCACGAATACTGTCTGCTCTCACATTCCCGCTCATTTTCCCTCTGTCTTGCGGGAACCAATCTTTCTTTTCTCATACTCTATCCCATCTTCGAATTGGGCATGGGACACAATAAATAATAATAAATAATAAGCTTTGCCAGTGTGGTGAAAATTGTAGGTTCTGTGTACCTTCACTCTGTCCGGGCCTGCTGTTATTTTGTGTGTGTGTGTGTGTGTGTGTGTGTGTTCTTTTTTTATATGGTTTATGAGGACACAAGTATATAATGGGTATTACAACATAAACATGGTTTACGCAGGAGGAAAATGGTGATGTACCATCCACCCGACCTACAGAACTACCATTTGCAGAGCCTGAAGTAAGTTTTATGCTGTTGCAGTATAGTATCTCGTTGCAAGAGAGAGAGAGAAGTGGTAGTAAAATTCCTGATCTTTTCATTATTCAAGGTTGCGGCTACCAGCAACAAAAAGAAGAGCTGCGAAATGTGTAGACCCAAGATGGACAGAAAAACACAATATACATGCATCAAGTGCTAGAAGTACATATGTAACACACACACACAGTAAAACTCTGCCCCGCATGTGTTGTATACACTGGTATGTAAAGGCAATTTGTTCAATGGGGCTGATGTGTCATCTAGACTGACATAGCTACTGTGTGTGTTCAGCTTGTGTTGTGTAAACTGACCTGAATTGGTTAAATTTCTAATGAAGTTCAAATAAATAAAAATCAATAGTCAATGTAAATTTGTTGAAATTTTCCACTAATATCTTGATTATAATTGATTTTTTATGTCATTTTAGTAAATAATAAACAAAAAAAATGAGTAGCACTTTAATTCTTAAATGGGATCTAACAAAGGTAAAGAGAAAATGACTTAATGCATTAAACCATTGTTTTTAAAAATATCAGACTCAATCAATATTATTAATAAATCATTCTATGCACAGACAAGCAGATGAGCCCAGAATAGAATGTAATGCTTTTAATAATGGTAGCCTTGGCAACAAAGAAACAGTTTTTTACTTTCTCCGTTTGTGTACATCCTCATGGGGTTCAGAAAATATTTTTTTCCATGCACATTAATTTTACACTTTTATAATTACAGTGCATACTTTTTATTTTACGCTAAAAAAAAAAAAGTTAAATGTGGCAACATGCCTCATAGGTAGGGTATAGTGTAACAGTTAAGGGGCACATTGTAACATGGCCATATGGCAGCTTAAAGTGTTATCTGATCTAATGAAAAAAAAAAAAAAAAAAACGGGTGGAAGGAACACATGGCAAAGAGCGCTCCAAAATCCTGGAGGGTGGATTTATTTACAAAAGATGAACGCAAAGAAGTAGAATGGTGCTGGAGTGAGGGCGCTGCGTGTTCCTTTCCAGTGGTTCCATGCAGCGCTAGTGGTGGGGCAGAGACAAGACGTTAGTTTTCAGCATTTGCACGGCTTATCTGGCCGTGGGCAAATGAGCTGAAGCTGTGGCCGATCAGCCCTTGATGAGCGGGAGCAGGTGCTCCTTGTCCGTTTTCAGGGCAACACTAATAGTCGCTCGTCACACACAGATATGTAAATAAAAATATTTTACAAAAATATATTTAAATATTTGATTTTGGCTTTTTTATATTTTCCACATATATTAAACATATGTAAATATATTTTTATTGGAAATATTTACATATATTTATTTGCCATATATGTAAATACATTTAGATATCAGACTATGTAAATATATTCATTCGGAATATATGTCTATATATTAATTTCTAATATTTATTAACATATTACATCTATGTACATTTAAATATATTTTATATTATAAATATTTACATATATTTATTTGCCATATATGTAAATACATTTAGATATCAGACTATGTAAATATATTAATTAGCAAAATATGTCTATGTATTAATTTCTAATATTTGTTAACATATTACATTTCAGTACACACACTTGCAAAAATGAGCAGTACATTCAGATGACAAAACACATAGGCTATTATAGAAAAACAAGAATTTTATTGATATTGACAAAAGAGTGCACATAAACTCCACAATTAAAACAAATGAAACCAGCAACTTTACTGAAATTGCTATTATTAATACTAAAGGATGATGCTAAAACCTGAAATTTGTACATTTTTTAATTAATGAAATAAAGTCTGTGTAAAAAACAAACAAACAAACAATAAAAAAACACCTGTTTTATAGTTGTCTAATAGGCTGCATTTACACTGCAGGTCTTGATGCCCAAATCCGATTTTCTGACTATATCCAGTTTTTTTGACGACCCGCTTAAATCATCTTTTAAAAGTGTCCCGTATCCGATTTTTGCATTTACACTATACACTGCTGAAACTACCAAACATAGACTTTCTGACCTGGAAAAGGAAGTAAAACAGCACGAAATACAATGGATGCAGATGCAAATAAAATTATACAGTGTTTTGCTTTCCACAATATTTTGAAAAGTCAACTAAAAAATCAGCAAAACATTGGTCTCGTATGGCAGAGAAAAAAAGAGGAGCCCTTGTTGCAGCCTGGGCGAATTTCGCGCCTATAATAAGTCATGTGATCTCAGTTGGTGGTGTCCACCTGAGTTGACGTCACTTTTTTAATGACGTACAACTCGCATTTACTGTGGAATATCCGATTTGTCTGCTTACATGTCACACGGAAATGCACATATCCGATTCAAATCTGATTTATTACCACATATGAATGAGGCCTGAATCCGATCTGAGAACATCGGAATCCATGCGTTTTTTTTTTCCTGCTTCCACGTTCACCGGTCATATCCAATCTGTGGCACATGAGAGGAAAAAAATCAGATTTGGGTCACTTGAACCATGCAGTGTAAATGGGGCCATAGAGAGGGTGAAGGAAGAACATCCAAACCCTGCCCCTGAATCCTTCGAGATTTTTATGAATTTATATAATGGTGTTTTTTTCATAAAGTAAAGGCAGTGGCAATATTAACATGACAATCAAATTAAATATTATATAATAAATTATTAAAATATCTGATAAACTTTTGAATGTTTTTCTTACTAGTCAGATGGTTCATAGTGCCTGGAGAAGTTATTCAACAAGAGGTCCACTCCAACTCTGCTGCATGGTCTTCAGCTTGGAAGAATATAGGAAAACAAGCAATTTGCACAGAGCCAATAATACATAGTATACAATGTCATATTTATTAAGAATAAACTACAGCAGAGGTGAAATGCAAACAATAGAGAGAATAATGTACAGAACATCCTACAAAAAGTCTTAAGAAAAGATAATTTATGTTTTTAGGTTTTAAAGTTGCTTTGATGATATAGGTGATCACAATGTTTATTGTGGAAAAAAAGCATTTTAAGTTATTTAATAAGGTTTCTCAGATCACCTTTGTTTCCTATATCTCTATCAGCAGCTCCCATTAGACGGCTTTTTCCCGACACTACTAAAACCCCAGTACAATTTTTATTCAATTTTTGACTACTCTACAATGACAGATAAAAACATGTTTGGAATAGTTTCAGTCCATTATATATATATATATATATATATATATATATATATATATATATATATATATATATATATATATATATATCTTTTAGATTTGTAATGTTTTTATTGGATTCTCTTATGCTCTTCAAGGCTGTATTTATTTAATCAAAAATACAGAAAAACAGTAATATTGTGAAGAATTTCGAATTTTGGTTTCCTATCTTATTATAGTTTAAAAATCATTTGTATTAATTTATTCAGTGACGCAGCACTGTATTTTCAGTATAATTACTCCAGTCTTCAGTGTCACATGATCCTTTAGAAATCCTTCTAATATGCTGAGTTATAATCAGTGTTGATAATATTATCAACTGTTGTGCTGCTTAATATTTTATGGAACCTATGTTCCATAAATAAAATAAAAAGTTAAATACAACAGAATTTATTTAAAATATTAATTTTAACAATATTCTAAAAATATATTTTTTTTATCCATTTTATACCTACATGTTTGCTGAATAAAAGTATTCTTTTAAACAGCACAACTGTTTCCAACGTTGATAATAAATCAGCTTAATTTAATGCTTTATGATTGATCATAATGATGCTCACGATTTAGCATGGCTTTACAGGAATAAATTATATTTTAAAGTATATTAAAATATAATACTTTCACAAAATATTTCACAAAATATTTTTTTTTCTTTATTTTGTCAATTTTTTTATTATCTATGTGTTGTTGTTTTCTCAGTGTTCTGGAAGCTTGTGACACTAAAACAAATTCCTTGTATGTGCAAACATACGTGACAATAAAGCTCTTTCTGACTCTGATTTGCGTGTGTGTAATAGCGATACAGTAGGCCTAATGCAGTACAAATGGAAATGGTTATTTTTCAATTAAAGATAACTTAAAGAGTTAATGGACTGCTTTGGGTGCTTGGCACTTCATTGGTAATTTTGTGTTTTAAGAATGACATTCAAGGTTAAGAGTACACTGTAATTTATTTAAATATAAATTGTTTCATCTAGGTATTTAACATTACCTAAATTAAAGAAAGAAGACTTTCCTTATTGATTATGTCTTCCCTCAGGTAAAATGCACGCTTTCTTGCATGGCTGGATGTTGGAATTACGTTGTCTGCATTCTCCCAAACTGATTAGCTGAAGTAGAAATGCAGACGTTAAACCTTACTCTGTTAGCTGGCTAGCACTTTTTCGAGGGATTTCAGAACAGCGTAACAGATATTTTAGTGAATGCCTCCGTTAGCGCAAGTCCAGCTCGCTGTGAAGGGAGATTGAGCAGAGGCCAGCCGGCAGAGGATTCCCCTCAGCCTCATTCGAACGGCTATGCTTACAAATCAAACACTTGTGAAAAAAAAGAAAAAATGATTCTCAGCTTAGAGTTTGATATTCGTATGGACTAGGAGGTCATATGGTATTTGCCTAAAATACGGGACAAACTGCGGCCTTATAGCTTTCATAATGCTTCTTTGATGCCTTAAATACAGGACAATTCCATATTATACAGAACGGTTGGCAACCCTAATTAACAGTACAGTGCATACTTTTAGGTTAAATTAATTAGCTTTTTTAATTCATCCATCAACAAATTGCCAGCAAAACATTTACAAAGCTATAAAAAACCTCATCTACACATAATATGTGATTAAAATCCCAAACTTTCCTAAAGAAGAGCTCAAATCTATAGCTAGCTTACCTCTTATAGTTAGCCTCTGTTAGTTCACGGTTGTGATGATAATGGACTTATTCCCATGACAATGAACCATTTGTGTAAAGTAAATATTCAACAGAAGCATGTCAGTTACATGTAAGAAAGTGTCAGTAAAAGTTGTATGTATTATTTGTGTAATTTTAGGGACTAAACTTAATAAAAACAACTTAGTAAAAACAACCGTTAGAGAGGAAGTAGTTTGCTACTTGTCAGCTGAGCTGCCGCCCGGTTTCCATGGTATCTCCCTCCACACAGTTTAAATGCACCTCGAATGCGCATGCCCATCAAACACATTACACAGCGTTTATATATAATATAATATAATATAATATAATATAATATAATATAATATAATATAATATAATATAATATAATAATAGCTTTAAAAATGGTAAACATAGTGTAGAAACTAAATGCATTGCTACACTACAAAAACACATGGCTGGATGTTGGAATTACGTTGTCTGCATTCTCCCAAACTGATTAGCTGAAGTAGAAATGCAGACGTTAAACCTTACTCTGTTAGCTGGCTAGCACTTTTTCGAGGGATTTCAGAACAGCGTAACAGATATTTTAGTGAATGCCTCCGTTAGCGCAAGTCCAGCTCGCTGTGAAGGGAGATTGAGCAGAGGCCAGCCGGCAGAGGATTCCCCTCAGCCTCATTCGAACGGCTATGCTTACAAATCAAACACTTGTGAAAAAAAAGAAAAAATGATTCTCAGCTTAGAGTTTGATATTCGTATGGACTAGGAGGTCATATGGTATTTGCCTAAAATACGGGACAAACTGCGGCCTTATAGCTTTCATAATGCTTCTTTGATGCCTTAAATACAGGACAATTCCATATTATACAGAACGGTTGGCAACCCTAATTAACAGTACAGTGCATACTTTTAGGTTAAATTAATTAGCTTTTTTAATTCATCCATCAACAAATTGCCAGCAAAACATTTACAAAGCTATAAAAAAACTCATCTACACATAATATGTGATTAAAATCCCAAACTTTCCTAAAGAAGAGCTCAAATCTATAGCTAGCTTACCTCTTATAGTTAGCCTCTGTTAGTTCACGGTTGTGATGATAATGGACTTATTCCCATGACAATGAACCATTTGTGTAAAGTAAATATTCAACAGAAGCATGTCAGTTACATGTAAGAAAGTGTCAGTAAAAGTTGTATGTATTATTTGTGTAATTTTAGGGACTAAACTTAATAAAAACAACTTAGTAAAAACAACCGTTAGAGAGGAAGTAGTTTGCTACTTGTCAGCTGAGCTGCCGCCCGGTTTCCATGGTATCTCCCTCCACACAGTTTAAATGCACCTCGAATGCGCATGCCCATCAAACACATTACACAGCGTTTATATATAATATAATATAATATAATATAATATAATATAATATAATATAATATAATATAATATAATATAATATAATATAATATAATATAATATAATATAATAATAGCTTTAAAAATGGTAAACATAGTGTAGAAACTAAATGCATTGCTACACTACAAAAACACATTGATTCAAAGTTATTTGAGGCATGAATATAATTTCACAAATAGCCTATGTAAACACACACGTAGCCTATGTATTTTTAAAATTTATTTCCAAAATATATTTCAATATATTTAACAGTGCTTCACACATATGTGAATATATTAAATTTCCATATGGGTAATGAACACTTATTTTCATGAACCTTGCAAACTTAGTTGAATCCAGCTGAGAGATCTTGTGAAGTGTGCATTTTTATCCAGCATCATCTCGTATTCTCTGTGTGACGGTCGGTCTGTGTGAATTAAATGCTTTAAACTTTAAACTCGTGACTTTCTGTTGACTTTCTTTTTAATTATATTTTTATTAAATGCTTATATATTTGTGAAAAATCTAAAGTATAAGTATGCTTGTTTTACACATTTATTTTGTAATCCATTGTCAAATGATTTCAAATTTCTTAAATATTAATAATAATGATAATAAAAATATCATTAATAATAATATCATCAAAAAATATATATATTATTATTTTAAGAAAATAATAATAATCTTAATTAATTTAATATAAATTATTTAAAAGTTTGTTAACCTTTTCAACCATTTAGCATTAAACATTTTTAACGTGAATGAGGTAGATTTTTTCCAGATTCAAGAGAGAGGAAAGGAGAGGAAAAGAGAAATAGAAGGAAAGACATCATCCTTCCTTCCAAGACTGAGAACTGGACATACAGCAATGAAGTTTTAGTATAGTTTTTATAAGATAGAGGTTATCATGAATCAGGAAAAGTGTCACAAATGTGAACAATTGGAAAGTGTGAAGCAAAACATTTTTTAATATTCTGCATATGAGAGGGAGAGATTTCAATTAATTCAAGAATTAGGATGGATGGGAGTTGATAATATTTATTTAAATGTATTGTTAGGAAATGGGTAAAAGCAATCAAGAGTGCATGAAATATTTTTTAAATACCTAAACACAGGAACAATAGGTACAATCTATTTTTTTCTGTAATATGTATTTATTTATTTATTGTTTCTTTCTTCCAAATCTACACACACTCCACAATGTAGATCAGTAGGTGGCGGTAAACCACCATAAAACACTAGAAGAAGATGTGGTGGTTTGTCCGTATCGCGTCGACACGTTAAAGGGGAAACCTTTAACATAACATAACCATTTCAAGAGGAGAATAAATAGCCTTTAATACTCAAACTGCCGCGGATCTCTCAACGTTTCTTGGTAAGATTGTATTTTCCGTCTTCCCGTTGAGTTCGCGCTGTTAGGCAGTTCAGAGAGAGTTTGTTTGAGCAGACACGTGACTCTCAGCAGAGCTGAGACAGTGACGAGGATACATTTGAAACCTCGGGACGTGTTTTATGTGTATCGCTGTCTAAGTCTGATTTAACACAGAGAGTATTTAACACAGAGAGTAAAGTGATTATCGATTTTTGCAGCCAGTAACAGAATGTAAATGTGCTCAGCTAGATCAGATGTGTGAGAACAGGAGCTGGTCTACGTGTTCAGATGCAGGTGTGCTGTTACTGTATCTCCTGCCGTAGAAGACACTCTCTCTGCAGAGACACTGGTGCCAGGAACACACAAGTATCTTTGGGCCAGCGTGGAAATCAGAGGAGACCTCATCTGACTCTTACTCCTCCAGCTGAGAGGGTCCTGGGAGAGAGGAGTGATGGAGCACTACTGGTCACTTCTTCAGCTCTGGCATGAGCAGACATAGGCTGCTGCTGGACTCTAGCACCAGATGATACTCCAGCAGAGAAGATGATGACTTTCTTCTGTTAGAAGGGCTTTGCTGTTGCTCCTCCTCAGTGGAGTCTTCCAGTCTTCTTCTCTTCAACTCTCACCTCCTGCTGTAGGTAAACACAATGAGAAGAACAGGTGAATACAAAAGCATTACATTTTTAAATCATTATGTTTAATCCGAACAACATTTTGAACAAACTTGTCAAAACACAAATGTACTTTATTTTTCAATATAAAAACCTTGTATTATTATAGAATTTGTTGTTGTTATTATTATGAAATCATAAACCCAGAGTGACATTTGACATGAAGTAAAATAGCAGAATGACCTCTAGTGATGCAGCCTCAATCACTCTTCCATACATCTCCTCTCTCTCCTCCACAGGGAAAAAAGGCAGGCCCTTGAATCACAGACGCTGTGAACAGAGTGCTTCTCTCTTGCTCACTTGTATCTATTGCTGAGGTCTCCACTGGTGGTTTGCTTTGTCTCCGGGACCACTGATGACTCTCCGGTGCTGTTCTACGTGTCCTGGATGAATTGAGCTTGCAAAGGAGCAATCAAACAGATGGTGGGACTGCTCTCATCTGACATGAGAGTAGTTGCATCGTTCATTGGCTTTAGGGCCTTGATAATATCGTATGTATTTGAGATGTCTGCTCTTCTGAGCGTGTAGATGTCAGACTCTCCTCTCATTACCTGAGGAGACTGTAATGCAGCAGAGACTGCAAGCTGTTACTCCACAAACCTGTCATCCATCTCATACACACTATTCCACTGGTACACACATCTGTTTTTAGCCTGTGTTTCGACAGACCAAGTAGAATCTGCTTCTATTCAAGCTGGTGTTTTGCAGGGGTACTGCGGTGAAAATAGGTAGTAATGCATCTCACCCTACCTAGTAGCCTTGACAAAGTGGGCAACTTGAGCACTGATAAGAGGCCAGATTTAGCTTGTGGGCAGACCACTTCACATGCAGGAAATTACACTGTTCAGCAGAAACAACCATGCTGTATTCATTATCAGTGACTAAAACTAAATCTCTTTGGTCACACATATTTTAGGGTCCAATTCTGACTATTAGCCAACCATTAACTATGACTTTTGCCTAAATTAACTCCTTATTTGCTGCTTATTAATAGTTTATAAGGTAGTTGTTAAGTTTAGGGTATTGGGTAGGATTATGTATGTCATCAATTTTATGTACTTTATAAGCACTAATAAACAGCCAAT
This sequence comes from Carassius auratus, assembly GCF_003368295.1. Classification (NCBI taxonomy): domain Eukaryota; kingdom Metazoa; phylum Chordata; class Actinopteri; order Cypriniformes; family Cyprinidae; genus Carassius; species Carassius auratus. The sequence continues at coordinate 22,651 of NW_020527736.1, forward strand.
ATGTTAATAATAGACATGCTAATAAGCAACTAGTTATTAGTGTGAATCGGACCCTATACTAAAGTGTTACCATCTTTTTTAGTGATCTTCCATTCCTCCACTACATTCTTTAACAGCTCAGCCATATCTGCACCTGTGTGCTTCTCATTCACTGCTGTTGTCTGGAGCACATGAGACGCTAGCTGCCACTCATCAGTTACGGTGACAAGATTCTGTGGTAATGGATGTCCACACATCACGTTACAGCTATCCCACCCGCCTTCTTCAGTGATTCCATGACTTTCATGAGTGTGGGGATCACGGTGTCTGTAAAATATCTCTGATTGGACGTTGTATCTCAACTCCAAAGTGTGCAACATATAAAATAAAAGTTGCGATCGATTGTGTAATGAGCTTTGCCCTTTCTGAGCCAGGTGGAAGCTTTTTTTTATTAAATATTTTTTTAAATCGATTTTTGACATTTGTGAATAGATTCAGAATGGTCCAGGTCCACATCGTGATGCATCTAATAATACATTTTTTCCCCACCCCTGCTGTCACCTCAAGTGTGCTAACACAGACACGCGTTTGTTTAATCTGACATGTGATTAGAGAAGTACTGTGTGGTGAGGGTCATTAATAAAGTTTAATAAAACCCCTCAGTGTTTGGTGTGTTTTCACAGGTCATGGCGTCTGTGGATGATATTGAGGACCTGGTGACCTCCCATGACCTCACTCCTCACAAGCGTCAGTGTGCTCGGAGCAACATCATGCCTAGTCCATGCAAACACACGCTCCAGCTCGCAGCAGAAGAGCTTCAGACCGACAGGTCAGACGCCTCCAACTTAAGGAGAATCTTTTTAATCTTTCTGAGTCTGAAATTATGTTTATCTCTCCACTGATTCTGCACTGTAAAAAAAATCTTTTGTTGACTTAACTCATTATTTTTTGTTATCTTTTTGCATTGGTTTTTTTGAGTTAACCTAACTTATTTGGAAAAGTTTACCTGACAAATTTGGAAAGGTTGACCTGACAAGTTATAAAGTACAATGAACTGATTTAATTTAGTTAAGTAAACTTAGAACTTAAGTTCAGCCAACTAAAGTTAAGTCATCTAAACTACATCCAGTAAGTTCAGCCAACTGAAGCAGTGTTTTCTAAACTACATCCAGTAAGTTCAGCCAACTAAAGTAGTGTTTTCTAAACTACATCCAGTAAGTTCAGCCAACTAAAGCAGTGTTATGAAACTTTAAAACCTGCAGCTGTTCCAAAAAATGAATTACTTGGAACATTAATTTGTAAAATACATTTAATTAAAAACAAATGTATGGCAAATTAACGATCACAAATACAATTTTCAACACAAAATGTATTGGAATAAACTCCTAAAAACACCAACCTCATTCAAAGGTGTTTTACACCTGTCTCAATGCACGTTTTGTGGATTAATCTGTTATATAACATTAAACAAGATCACCCCACAGCATTCAATATAGAAACATCCTTCATTCCAAAAGAAAATGTTTAAACATTGTTAAACGCATTATAGATATATGAATTGGCTTAAATGCCATTTTGATATAAACTAAGATATCAATTATTTATGCTCTCAAGCCTCAAATTCATCAATTAAACTAAACACTTTAAAATGCCAATCCCATATATATACATATAGAAATATCCTGTTCACAACATTCCTTTCAAAAAGAAACTCTGAAAAGCATTAAGACATTAAAAGACATATGAATTGGTTTCATACCACTTTAATCTCAACGTAGCTGATGCTTTAACAAATTCATCAATTAATCTTAAAAAAAAAAAAAAAAAGGAAATGGCAATGGTTGCAGGCACTTCACCGCATTAGTTTGTTTTTAGTCCATGAACTTTTGCAGAGCAGCTTTCCCCATCAATGTTCATGAAGATCCACTGGATCACCTCAAAGGTGTATCGCAGCTCTTTGGGAAAGTTGATGGTTAAAGCGTAAAGCAGTCCAAACAATGTGACAAAGGCATTTGGAATGTTTTGGAGATACACAATGAAAATTTCCCCTTCCAGCAGTGTTAATTTTGACACAAAATTTTAATTTAGTTTTAGTCTTAGTCTTTTGACTATAATTCTTTTTAGTTTTAGTCAAGTTTTAGTCATCTGATTTGTTTTAATTTTAGTCTTATTTTAGTTAAATTGCTTGGTATTTTAAAATAAGACTAAAATCAATAACAGATTTACTAGACAATTTTTTACAGCTGGTATAGGAAACAAACTTAACCAAAATATATAAAACACAAATTCAACTTTATTTCAACACAACTGTGTCTTTATTTCGATTCAAAAGCTTTTATGCAGCAACAAACACTGTCATGATAATGTAAATAATAACTAGCTGCCAATTGACCATCAATAAAAGAAAAATAAAGTTAGGTCCAGGACCTTAAAGCTTACAGCTGAGCTGAACAATAAGTGCATACATTTAAAGTAAATATTTAATAAGTTGGGTGGATAAAAAAAGTAACAAGATTTTATAAGGTATTCATTTGTCTAGCAATATTGTATGTTTTAAATACTACAATATTGCTAGATTAGTATGTATAATGATAGGATGTGAACATTCACGTTTCACATGACTAATATAGAAATATTTGTGATATTGTCAACAAGTAGAACATTATAAAATATACTAAACATTAGTATTAATCAAATGTATGTATCATAATATTACGTATTAGTATTGTGCTCTCATCTAACTTGAAGAAGGGGCTATTTTACAGTACTTTTCAGTTCGTAATATTTAATGCTACAATATCTACGCACTGCAGTCTTCCAATTTTGCTTAGCTCAATAACCAAAAGAACATCGTTGTGAAATTACATTTGAGAAAATGTCCGGGTGGCTCGTCTGTAAATGTCTTTTCAAATTGGTTGTGTTCTTGCCACGAATGACCGCTCCGCGTGCTTTACAGTTTGTTTTGTTTTGTTCGTCGTCAAACGTGAAGTGAGCTGTGGACATTTTGTCGCTCTTTTAGACATCACCTCTTCGAATGCCGTCTTCCCGGGAGCTCATTTAAAAACTGAAAACCTTCGCTTCACGTCTCAATAAGTCAGGCTCTGATTGGTTCTCTTCTCTCATGCAGTCTCGCCTGTTCCGTTTTGCCGGTTCTTTTGCTCATTCCTCGCATCTCTCCCGTCTGCTGATTTGATTTTCGTCACAGTCTATTTTCGTCTCGTCCTTTATTCGTTGACGATAATATCAATCAATTTAGTCATAGTTTTAGTCTCCATCAGTGCCTTCTATTTTAGTTTTCGTTTCGTTTTCGTCCGCAAAAATATATTTGTGACGAAAATAATGACGAAAATATTTAGTCAATGAAATTAACACTGCCTTCCAGTATCACAGCCATATTCACAAAGTGTCTTGGAAGGCACAATCTTGTCTGGTGTCCTCGCTGATTGACAAGATGCCCAACTTGACACTCTGAACAACATTGATCTCATTGTCAGTCAGCTGAAAGAGAGAGAGAGAAAGATTAAAGATTTAGCGGTAGACTTGAACTTTCATTACCACATTAAACATTCATTTTAAATGCCGTAAATACCGGTTTACATTTTGGTAGTGTATTTTTTTTTACGGTCCATGCCAATAAAATGTTTGTCTATGCCATTCTAATTTTTACAATTAAAGCTATTCAAGTAATCTGATGACTATTCTTCTACTTTTTATAAAAAATTAAAAACAGGAAAAATTCCTGATAGATGGCGATGTCACTTCATCAAAAACCACCTACACATACGCGCATTACGTTACCATTTTTTTAGATTCTTTTTTTTTTTTTTTACATGAGACGGTAACAACTTTTTTTTTTTTTTACTTTGTAAAGTTTTCAGCCCCAAGTTTTAGAATAGAAGTTATTGATAAAGGATTATTTGCTTGTAAAAATGTTAGTATGCAGTTTTCATACGCAAATTCATTTGTACACATACTTGTCGAATGAGATCCAGTTTACTTGGTACTTTTTTGTCTTCATTGACAGCTAAATGATTTGAAACAATAGTAATTTTTGAAAATTCAGAACAATTCAACACAATTCACAATTAAAATCTATGATTCACAATTAATGATTTGATTCAGCATTTTGCATTTTTTAATATTGGGAAATGAGTTTGGATTTACTGATCAGTCACATAACAAAATGTAAAACCAACATGAAAATTAATCGTAATATTCCTGAAATAATCGTGCTGTGATATTTTTGCTATATCACACGACCACCTCTAGTTGAAAGATAAAATATGATATAGCAATACAATACATTTTAACAGGCACAATTAAGTATAAAATAACTGAAGGAAAGCCAAATAATGATTCATATTCTTGTGATTTCAGTGAAAATACAGGCATCTATAATCAGTATCACCAAAATATAAAAAGCACCAAATAAAAGCATCACTATCATACTAAAGTGATATTGGTGCATCCTTATTCCAGTGTTAACATAGTAGGGGCATAACAGTTCTTGGTTTTAAAAAAAAAAGTCGAACCATTAAATTCTCCACATGCTCAAAAGAAAGTGGACAAAACAGTCGCTCTTTGCAAACTTTGTTAAATGTGAGTGTCGTATGCTCTAATATGATCAGTCCTTTACGGAGTCATCACCCAGGTGTTGACAGCACACAATCACAGGTGAGACTTGAACAGCACACACTGATATCAGTGTTTAAACTAAACTCCGTTCTGCATGTTTTAAGCATTGCCAATTTAAACATTTAAATCAAGAATAAGTGAATGATAATTTATGTGAGCTGCATGAAGTGCCCATTCAGTCAGTGGCCAAACATTGACATTGCACATTGCATAGATTAAATATAAATTAATCCTTATTTAAGCACAGATCAAACAGCAAACTCTTTGAGTGATTTTGAGTGCAGTTTATCTGCTGTCAATTTACGTTTGTGGTTTTAGGGAGAAACAAAAGCACAACTCTGAAGGAATGGAAGGTGTGCTGGAAGTGATGCAACCTCGTTTATCTTGCTTTATCGTTGGAAGCCAAAAACTAATTGTATATCTCTATTATTATCTTTAATTACTGCCTTATATTTTTTTTGTACTTTCAAATGCAGGGAGACCCTTAAACTTCAGACAACAATGTTGTGTTCTCAAATAACACACACAGGCATCACTGAAACATGCAGTGTGTCAGTTAACGCCTGCACTAATTCCTCTGTCTGATCGTGCTAAAAAAGCTCTAACTTTAATAATGTTCAACCAAGGGATTGTGGGTTGTGCCATATATGATCACACACACAATTTGGGAATTTGCAGGCATATTTTATTCTTTTTATTTGCCATGTCTCTTCTTTCTTCCTCTTCCCCTTCTTCTTCTTTTTCTGTTCTGAATTTGCCGCGCTTGCATCTCTAAGCAACGGTAAACAGGACAGCACAACGCGGCATTAATTCACTTATTGAGATACAAAAAAATGTTATTTAAAAAAGCAAGAGAAGGATTGCTTTTGACATTAAATGACAATCTTTTGAAAACGGGAGAAATTCGGGAGAAAGGTCGGTCCGGGAGATTTTCGGGAGGGGCATTGAAATTCGGGAGTCTCCCGGAAAAATCGGGAGGGTTGGCATGTATGCTGTGAGTCAACATGAGAAAGTACAATGAGCGAATCTTCTATGTGCATAAATACACTCAATAACCGTACATTCGTGACAACATCGTGTGTAATTCTTCACATTATTAAGATTTCTTAAAACAAGAACAAAAGCACGACGAAATGGCTCAACGCCGCGCAGGATCCAAACTCTGAATAGTAATAACGAAAACTGTGACATTTCAAACCATAGATATATTATTTGTCATTTCTATCACCCATATTGATTTAATTTGACAGTTAACGGTACTTTTTAAAATTCAAATATTGTGGTGAAAACGTACCTATATCTGGCGCTCTGAAGTGATGGTAAAAAGGTGAGGTAAAAATCCGGTTTGGTCCAGTTGGTGAACGAACAGCTTTTAATCAACTTGACTGAACCTGTGAGTCAACAACACGAAGTAAAATGAGCGAGTCTTCTATGTCCAAAACGCTTATTATGAACTAAAGACTTAAAACAATCCACTAGCATAATATAAAATGTCACACTTACTCTGTATCACTCTATTTCTTCTGAGACACGTGTGGTCCAACATGGAAAATCCAGTTTCCGCTGGCTTCTCTCAAATTCTCAGAGGAAAAAAATAGCCGCGTTCGACTTGAAGCAGCGCTGTATGACACCAAAGTACCGCGAGAGCGATAAGAGAGCACACGGATCCAATGCATTCGAATCGCTCTCGCGGTACTTTGATGTCACAGTGATCAATTGATTCAGCGAATCATCTTGAGTGGTTCATTTTTATGAATCGCTCAATTCCGCCAATGATAAATTGGAATCTGACCATGAATAAAAACTGAAGCAGCTAGACAAATTGTAGGTGTAATTTAATTAATCTGTGCTCATAACTGTAAATTACAGGAATGTTTTTAACCTGTTAACCTGACCCCCCATTATGGGACTCACAGATGAAGTACTATATCAAACTTATAATTGTAATAGTTTCCTACTTCAGTGTGTTACAAACATGTCTACACCCCCCACCCCCCAAATATAAGAAAATATATTTCCCAATAGTATTGAAGGCTTCAACAAACTATTTAGTCAGTAAACATACCACTGCATAGATTTTTTCAATTATAAAACACTAGACAGAAACTTAGATATCATATAAATGATTTATTTGAGCACTAGAAAAATACAATAAGAATAATTTGAGTAAGAAAAATAATAATAATAATAAAAAATAAAAAAAAAGATTTAACTTTGTTTGCCCATTACAGAACTTCCTGAGATTGCTAAAAATGCATCTTTTACAATGAATTACGATGCAAATAAATGCTGATATGCTGATGGCCACTTATACAGATTGTAATAACACAAATGTGCCAAAGTAAATAATCCACTCACTCTATTCATAAAGACGCGTTCACTTTGATAGCCGTGATCATACAGTGATAGCGAGCTGATTTGGGCTGATTTGCACTCAAACAGATGGTAATCATGCAGATACATTCACATTCAACATAAAACACACCCTCACAGATATAAAAACTGTCGAAAATTAATCAAAGCGTGTCACATGCTCCAGGAGTGAGCGCCAAATTCAAATAAACTATCTTCCGCCTATTTTTCATTCATTCTTTTTTCCAGTGGATCGCTTCATTCTGTTTGTGACACTAAACGCTGCAAAACCATGCCGTGTTTTCGATGCTTGAGGCTTAGATTTTTATAATGATACATAGTTTGTCAAGATTGAATTTGTCCTGTTTCATTTAATCTATTCATAATCACTGACACATGCAAGTGGTAAGGCTTTGAGGACGAGGGCGTCGGGGTGCAGGTTAACAGGTTTAATGTACACACTAAAATAAAATACATTGTAATTAATTTATTTATATATATATATATATATATATATATATATATATATATATATATATATATATATATATATATATATATATATATATACCACAGTAGTGATAACTACAAGACAACCATTAACATTGGCTTGAGAAAACCGGAGCAGAAAGTTTGAAATAGATTTAATGTCATTAAGTTTGAAGATTTATGTTTAAAGCGGTTTTAAAAGCTTGGAATTCAGGGTTTAAGATCATGCAATTTACCAGACAGCAATTAGAGAGGTAAATTAAGTTTAGTTTATTAAGTTTAGTTTACACAGTAAATTAAGTTAAGTTTACTGCAATTAAAGCATTACAATTTATGTAAAACCTTCTGCAAATTTTGTGCAGTTGTTTCAACTTACATTTATTAGTTAAAATAACAGTTATACTTGTTAACTCAACAGAAAATCTATTGCAGTTGTTAAAACATAAATTTTTGAGTTAAAACAACAATTTTACTTGTTCATTCAACTTTCAGTTTAGTTGAGGACAAGAAAACTTAAAATTTCTTGTTGTCTGGACAATCTAGTTATCTCTACACAAAAAAAAAAAAAACAAGTTGAAATAACTAAACTGGAGAAATATTTTTTACAGTGTAGACACTCTGTGCTGCATATTATTTTAGATTTATCAGCTGGTTTGATAGCATAGGCCCCTCCTCACTATTATCCAGACTAGACCTCTGACCTGTGTCCACAGATCTCTTTACATGCTTCCTCTGGGCTCTAGCCTACAAAAACATGGTGTGTCTCTTCATTTTGGCACAGATGACACTCAAATCTATCTATTATTTATTTGACACTCTACGGGACAGTCACAGGGCTCCTGGTTTTCTTCCAAAATATCTTAAATTGTGTTCTGAAGACTAACAAAGTATCCCTTCAACACTTTTCACACACTGTTAAGTACACAAACAGAATTATTATAGTACAGCGATGACTGAAGGGGTTTAGGCTGAAGTGAAACACTTATTGATGCCTAACCCTTTTTACACCAAGATTTAAATACCCAGCATGGGGCAACAATAATCAGAAAGTAGCAAAGTGGAAACAGATGTAAAAATATTACCTACTATATATAAACAGTTCATATGAATAACATATTAATGTTTTCAAATGTAAGCCATTATTAATAACATTGCACAAGTCACCTTGTTAATTTTCCTCTAAACATTCAATTACCCTAATAATGCCGTGAATCATTGCATTATACACTGGCCTTCTACTTATTTTAATGGTATTTAAACTAAATAATATTTTTTAATGCAATATAGCTACCAATCACATTTGATTAAAAAATATTTTTTGAACACCTTTATTGATATAGATTGTTTTAATGTGTCATCCAGGCTATTCCATAGATTTACTCCTCTAACTGAGAAACACCTCCCTCTGGTATTGGTCCTGCCCTTATTTTTTTGATGGACCCTGATTCCTCTCAAATTATGTAAAGTATCTCTGGGCTTGAACCTCTCCTGAATACAGACTGGAAACTTGAGAACCTTATACATCATGCAGCTGTGCTAAGATCATCTAAATCATGTAATTTCAATGCATTTAATTTAATAAACAATGGGTTAGTTGGTGCATAATAATTAACTCTGTTAACAATTTTAATAGCTTTCTTCTGCAATATGAAGATAGGTTTGATAATAGATTTATAATTATTCCACCATATTTCTACACAATAATTTAGGTACGGAAGAATGAGTGAATTATATAATAAATGTAGTGAATTTTGATTAAATGATTAAATTTTACACATTATACCAATAATTTTAGATATTTTTGTCTTTAAATAGTTTGTATGTAATTTCCAGTTGAGTTTATCATCAGTGTAGATACCCAAAAATTTTGTTACACACTCTCTCAATTTCTATATGATTAATTTTAATTTTGATTGGTTCCTCAAATTTTCTATTACCAAAAATAATATATTTAGTTTTATTCAAGTTCATTGATAATTTGTTATAATCAAACCAAGTTTTTTAATTTGGAAAGCTCTTTTTACACTATCCCTAAGAGGAATGCAAAATTTTGTCCGGAGCAATAGAGACTAGTATCATCGCCAAACAAGATACAATTTAACTTTGTCAGGACCTCCGGAATGTCATTTATGTACATTATGAACAGCTTTGGCCGCAATATAGAGCCCTGTGGACCTCCATGCGTTATGTTTGTTCTTTCAGAGTCAAAGTTGTTAATATGTACGTACTGATCTCTGGCACTAAGACAATCTCTCAACCAATTATGGGCAATGCCTCTGATACCATATTGTTCTTCTTTAGCCAGCAGCTGATTGTGATCAATGGTATCAAATGCCTTGCTCAGGTCGATAAAAACACAGAAAGTGTACTCTCCATTATCAATCGCTGTGGATATTTCCTCAACCAGTTCAATGACTGCCATTGAGGTTGCTCTTTTTGACCTGAAACCAAATTGATAATCTGAAATAAGGATGAATTAGAGAGAATCATCAAGTCTTATAACGTATAACTTTTCAAAAAATGTTGAAAATTGTGGAAGTAGTGAAATTGGCCTGTACTTTGTAAATTGGTGTTTATTTCCACTTTTAAAAATGGGTACTACCTTGGCCGTTTTCATGTTATATGGAAAGATGCCCATAAGAAAAGACTGATTAAAAATGTATACGAGTGGAGGTACAATACTATATATAATTTATTTTACTACGATTGTGTCAAATTCAAAACAGTCTGTTGACCTCTTATTCTTAAGTTTACTCCCCGTTTGGATAATTTCATTTTCATCCACACTCCTCAAGAACAAAGAGTTCACATTTCCTTTAGTTATGTTTTTATCTATTTCCTTTACATCTGACGGTTGAGGGTTTTCATTGGCTAGAGTGGGTCCAACATTTGCAAAAAAAGTTGTTGAATGCCATTGATATTTACTTATTACCATTTAAGATTTGGCCATCTTTCACAAAGTAATTTGGATAATCATTTTTGTGGGTTCGCTTCTTGATAATACTATTTAGTACTTTCCAAGTACTCTAGATTGTTGTTTTTGTGCTGTTCCAAAATATTATGATAATAGAAGTGTCTTACATCTTATTATGTTAATTAACTCATGTTTGTACGATTTATATTTGTCCTCTGCTTCTTTAGTTCTATGTTTTATGAATAATTTGTGGAGGTATTTTTTTCTATTGCAAGCGTTGGCTATGCCCTTTCTTATCCATGGTTTCTCTAGGTTGGTTCTGTCTTTAGTAGAGTAATCCTTTAGTGGGCAGTGTTTATCATAAAGACTATAGTGTAGACAAAAAAATGTCATAGGCCTTATCAGGGTCAGAGGTGGCATAGACCTTGTCCCATGTCTGGTTAAACAAATCAGTTTTTAGGGCAGTCATGGTTTCAGGGGTTCTATGACGTATCATTTTAATTTGATCTACTTTTAAAATAGTAGCTCTATAAAGGAGTTTGTGAAAAATACTGAACACAGGAAGATCATCAGTAATATAATTAATGAGCAATTGAGCAGTTATTAGGGTCTGTTCGTAAATATATTATCTATTAAAGTAGCTGTATCAGCTGTGATTCTTGTGGGTTTAGTGATAAGTGGAAAAAGATTATTACTATACATGGTTGTGATGAAATCACTTGTTTTCATATTATTATGGGGATTTAAGATATTTATAGTAAAATCACAACACACAATATGCATCTTATTAAGGTTACCAAACAAATTGTCAACATTTTTATTAAATACATCTAAACATGATCCTGGTTTTCTGTAGAGACTGCTGACAATAATATTTGTAGATTTTGAACTGTCATTTCGACAGATAAACTCTAGAACTCCCTCAATGGTGGTCGACAAACTATCAACAATTTTACAGCTCAGGTCGTTATCCACATATAATGCGACACCTCCACCTTTTTTATTAATCATATTCTTAGTAAAGAGCTCGTATCCCTCCAATTCCACTTCACAAGCCTTGTCCGCATCCAACCAAGTCTCCGAAACTACAGTGACACTAAATTTGTTAATTTTACTAAGGCATTCTTTGATATCTTCAAAGTTTTTGTACAGGCTTCTGCTATTGAAATGAATCAAGCTAAAAGCTCCTTCCATATGTTGTTGCTTTGCTCTTCAGTATAATATTCACATTCATTTATTATATTATTATAGAAATTATTATCTGAATCTATATGTTCCCCAAACTCATTTGTTTTATAGTTCATTCAATTCATGCAAATCATGCAAAATTAAATTACTATGTTCAATCATTTCACTTCTATAAGGACTACCAATATTTTCTAATTCATGTTCATCTTTATCACTAATAACTATCTTCAAATCATTATCACACTTAGTCATATTGTTTTAGAATTGTTCTTATATAGCTCTTTAGGTATTACTTAATATACATACACACACACACAAAACACGCCTCACAAAATACTCCTAGAACCCCAGTACTCCCAAATCCCCACAGTGCAGTCCACATTTTATATAACATTTTAAGTATTTTCCCAATTGTGTAATTATAAGTGATCCCCATAAGGCGGATCTCCATCCACAGTAACAATCATTTTGTAGCAGTTTTCCTCCATCCAACGTAAAGTGGGCCCATCATCCAATTTATCCACACATAAAAATGTGCCTGTAATCACCAGTCCAGCAGGCAAAAGTTTATCCGACAGTAGTCAACGTGAAGTAAGCCTATAATAATCCATTCTCCAGCTCGCAGAAAGTTTGTCTGTGCGTTTTCATAGTCCGCATAGCTCAAACAGAAGACAAAGAGATCCATCTGAAACAGTATGGATGAAACAAACTTGTCCATAGTGTTAAGATCTTTTTTCGTTATTTTGTTTGTTTGTTTGGTTCAGTCAATATTACCTAAACTGATCAAGGTTGTTAAGTTGTCTTACCAGAATTACCCTGGCATGTTCTGGAGTAGATCCCTTTAGCTGAATGAAGATCTCACAGTTACTCATCCATGTCGCTTTTATCTTGTAATTTCTTCTCAGCACGCAGGCTTCTCGGGCGATCACCTTGTTTCTTTTTGTAAGATGCTCATTTAAATCGACATTAGTTCCTTTCAACTTCCTTCCTTGACGCATTAGATCAGTTTTGTGTTACCGATTTGCAAAACGCAAAATAATTGCTGGCAGTTTTGTGTCTTTTCTTGGCAGAGTGTGAAACGCAGCGATGTTTTTCGCATCTAGATGTATGTCTTTTCCCATCAGAAATTTTTCAATTTGTCTCTCCAGTGACTCTACATCCTCAGTGTCAGCATCCACACTTACATTTCTCCCCACTGCTGCCGCTTTGGCATATGAGCGGGGTTTGACCTTCAAACCTGTGATGATAACGTCTTCCATCGCGTTTATTGTTCAAGGTGGTCGATCCTCATTTCAAGCTCTTTGATTGTTTGGTCTTTTTCTTTAATCAAGTCTCTCAATTGTTTCACCTCGTTGAAAAGTCCAATCAGCTTCTTCTGCTGGTGAGTCACTTTGAACAACTCCTCAGTCAAGAGATACAGCATTTTCGCTGGTCCTGCGACTTTAATGCTTCAGGTGCGACTTATTTATCAAAATCGATTTGACATGAACCGAGAGAAATGAACCAAGAGAAAACATTACCGTCTAAAGCCGCGAGAGGGCGCTGTTTTCTCTTGGTTCTAAATAAATTCGACTTATAGTACAGTGCGACTAATATATGTTTTTTTTCCTCATCATGACATATTTTTGGACTAATGCGACTTATACTTAGGTGTGACTTATAGTCCGAAAAATACGGTGTATATATATATATATATATATATATATATATATATATATATATATGCTGCAGTGTTCGGTGTCTGCAGATGTTTAATACACACTGTATGTCTACAGCTGTCAAGTTCAGTTCCACTAACTCGAAGTACAGAAGATGCATGAAAGTGCCTGGATGAAATCTTGATATAATTGATGCATCAAATACAGAGAATCCAACATTAGATATTGCAGAAGACTGCAGAAAGACATAGTACAGATGTCTGAAAGCTTTAATCTTCATGCTTTAAGCTCACAAATAAGTGACGGCCTGTGAAAGCAAACGTTTGTCATTTTCTTTGGTGTAATTTTAATGTAGTGATAACTTACGGAACATTTTATTGCCATATTAAAAATATTAACGTTGACACATCAGAAGTAACATTAAATATACATACTCATTTACACAAATCAGCATGGTAAAAATAACCGAATGATAATGTAAGCACATTATAATTAGGTTGACACCTGTGATGTTATTTATTGAGCTTCGGGGTGGTTCTGTCCCGCTACTCAACATCATCTCATTCTCACAAAGACACATATTAAAAAGTCTGTTTTCCTTTAAAGTAGCTTGACAAGATGACAAATACATCCTGGTCATGTGAATCGTTACTATATGTTTAACAAGACCTTACCTTTAAGAGCCCCTGCATTATTAACCAAAAATTAATGAGGTACATTTTTAATCTGTGTGAGATCTATTACATTTTTAGTCGCTTTTAATGGCTGAATAAACCCATATAAACAGGTTATGACAGAAACAAGCAAAAAAAAAAAAAAAAAAAATCAACAACAAACAAACAAAAACAGAAATCCTCTCAGTGGAACGGTGTTATTGTGTCTGGTAAGCTTCACTTATTGAAGGTTGCCATCTATTGGATAAAGCTTGGGAGGGAATGTTTGACTGTGAGGTGAATAACAGATCTCTAACGCTGTGATCAGACCAGACAGATCATCTTGACTTCCCTCCACTGTTTCATGCTTAGTGTTTGAGAATATCTCAGTCCTGTTGATAGACGAGGGCTCTGTCTTGTTTTCAGTGTGAATCCTGGCACACAGAAGATCTGGGTGAGGACCTGGGGCTCCTCTCACAATAGCTCTGATGGAGAATACATGGCCGGACATCTGGCAGCCAGCGAATATAAGATCACAGGTACCCATGCTCTCCTCACATCAGCCGTTCATGTACCACATCAGTTCATGACCCCACTGTCACTAACAGTTACTGCAGTACTGTTATAACACTGATTCAATACCTGCTAGACCAAATTACTCTGATTCATTCAGTGTGTTATTGTAATTAAGTTGTTTATTAATTTTAATGCTTCTGTTGCTTCTCATAGTTACAGATTACTAGGGATGCACCATACAGCATGTAATAAGTGCCATATTCAGACAAAGAAACATCGACAACAGAACAACAGACAGTAGAATAGAGTTACTAGAGATTAAGGTTGTCTATGTAGGATATTTATGCATTGAATATAATGTTAAACATTCAGTATTATGTATAGCTGACGAGCGCACATCGGCGGAGATGCGCGAGCTTGTCGAGTGACCCTTTCATCACTGGAAAGTTTGTAGTTGAGTCGGTTATGTCAAAAACTAGTAAAACAATGGACAAGTTACTTAATGGTAGGGAGGAAGAGCGAGAGAGAATGCTCGCGCACTTCTGTTTTGTGTGTGTGTGTGTGAGAGAGAGAGAGAGAATTTTTAAATTTTAAATACATCTTTATAATAACAACTTTCTCTTAAAATACACAATTATTCACACTTGATTCAGAAATGCACATTAATTTCATTCTTTTTCACATACATGTTTAAAAAGTCAACACCATTTCATTGTTCTCACATACAGTACACAATACCTCATTAACACCCCAGATTTCTATAAACTTTGGTATACGGTCCACCAATTTATAATAAGCAAACTCTACTTTTAATCTAGCTGCCACAAACCCTAAAAACATAGGAACCACACTTAAATCATCCTGCCCTAGGAGTTTATTTTTCCTTGTTTTCCAAATTACTAATTTTGCAGTCCCAGATAAAAAATTAATTAAAACCAAAGTCCTTTTCCTTTGAACTGAATACCTGGGTCCATAAATAAATAATTTGCAAGAAAATATCTCCCCCAAAGATGAAAACCAATTACTTAAAAGGGAAAACAGATCCCCTAAACGAGAACACTGCACAAATAAATGAAACAAAGATTCTACCACCAAACGAAAAAGGACAACCCACCCCAACACTAGGATTAAGATGCACCACATGTATGTTCGTAGCTACTGCTCCATGTACAATTCTCCACTGCAAGTCACCTGTCCGCTTATTGATTGGGTATTTGTACAGAGTGCGCCAGCAGCCTTTAGGGGAAGATTTTGTTGAAAAAAAAACCAGTCAACAACCTGGCATTTGATACTTTAACACAAATCAAGTACAAGGCCTTCTTCCCAGCTGACGCAAAACATTCCAAAACTGGGGTTTTCAATGTCAACAAATAATGATCATCATCTTCCCAATTCTCCACAGAAGCTCTAACAATGAGTGAAGGAAAAACATAATCAAATCCCTCTTTCCACTCATGAATCATTTCTGTATTGTCCACAAGTTCTCCGTGTTCCTTTCTTAACGTCCCGTGTACTTCTGCAACCAGCTGCTGTATCATTCTTGCAGATTTCACCTTAGTTCTTTGGGTTATAACTTCCACGCTGCTGTTCAGTACATGACCCAACTTTGTATACCCAGCAGCCAGCAGCCGTGAGCGTAAACACGCAAATGATAAAAGTCTTGAAGGGAACAGAGGGTTAAAAAACAAAGGTTCTTCCAACAGCCAAGTCCCAGCTGATACATCGGGTGATCTTGACACAGTGAAAACCTTCCAAGCCTCAAGCATAGATTTATAAATAGGGAGTAAGATCTACCAAATCGGACTCTTGTAAATACATAAGAAATAGACGTTTGTCAAATCCCATTCCCCCTGCCTTCCGCAAAAGGACTGTCGCTGTGTTCATCCAAGCAAAATTACTGTTGTAAAGCAGTCTTTGAGCTGTCTGTAGACGAAAAGTCATTATTCTTGCCTTTATATCCACCAGGCCTTGTCCCCCTTCTTGTATAGGAAGATACAGTACGGCAGATCGAACCCAATGGTATCCGGACCAAAAAAAAGTCACCAAGTGCCTTTGAATTGCTTGAATTAAACCTGCTGGTGGTTGCAAAATGTTGAATTTGTGCCACAGAGTGGATGACACCAAATTGTTGGCCACCAGAACTCTTCCCCTGTAGGACAACTGGGGTAGCAACCATTTCCATCTAGACAATCGGGTGCATACTTTATCCTCTACGCCCTCCCAATTTAATTTCTGAAAATCAATTGTACCAAAATAAATACCTAGTATCTTAAAACTTTCAAAACTCCATTTAAGATTCCCAGGCAAATGTGGAGGATTCTCTGAGAAATCATGACCTGCCCAGAGAGCTTCACTTTTATCCCAATTTACCCTGGCAGATGAAGCCTTCTCATACACATCTAGTACATCAGTTAGAACATGAACATCTTGTGTATTATTAACAAATACAGTAATGTCATCTGCATAAGCACTTAAAACTGTTCTTGAGTTCTCAATAATACCAGAAGTAATAAAACCAGAGATTGTTTCACATAATTTACAAAGTAAAGGTTCTATCGCTATACTATATAGTTGCCCTGATAAAGGACACCCCTGTCTTAAATCCCTTGTTACAGGGATAGGACGGCTTAAACCACCTCCCACCTTGACAATACAAGAGGCATCTGCATACAACAGTTTCACCAATTTTAAAAAACCTTGCCCTAAACCAAAAGCTTCCAACACATTGAAAAGATATCTATGATCTACACGATCAAAAGCCTTTTCTTGATCTAAGGAGATCAAGCCAATTTTTCTTTTAAAAACTTTGCAAATATCTAAAACATCCCGTATTAAAAATAAATTATCTGATATCGTTCTTTCTGAAACACAATATGTTTGATCCCGGTGTACTATTAAATGAAGGTAATTTTTTAACCTGTTAGCAAGGCATTTTGACAGAATTTTATAATCAGTAGTCAACAACGCAACCGGTCTCCACTTTTTCAAAAAAGACAAATCCCCCTTTTTTAGGCAACAAAGACAGAACAGCTCGTTTACAGGACACAGGCAGCATACCATCTTTGCTGCATTCACAAAAAACCTCACAAAGATCCTTTCCAATACAGTGCCAAAAATGCTTGTAGAATTCAGGTTGCAGACCATCAATGCCTGGAGATTTTCCTGAATTCAGTTGACCCAATGCAGCAGTTAGTTCATGGTAGGATATATCTATATCCAAAGCAGTCTTTGAGTCCAAGTCTATTTGAGGTAAATCATGAAAAAGTTGTGCAGAACAATTTTCATCACAATGCCCAGCAGTATAAAGATTTGAATAAAAATCCACTGCATGACGACGCATTTCTCTCATATCATACGTTAACTTCCCATCAGGAAGGCGTAAGCAGACCATCTGTTTCTGTTTTGACACCTTACGCTCCAAGTTAAAAAATATGCAATTGGAGCATCCATATCTGCAACAGAAATAAAACAGGACCTTACCAAGGCCCCTTTTACTCTCTCATTTAAATAAGATCTCAACTCCACTTTTTTTTCTCTGTAGCTTACTACTCAACATAGGATCATATTTGCTAATTAAGTCTGCTTCTATAGATGATATCTCATTCTCAACAACCTCAATTGTTTTTCTTAACACTTTAGTAGATTTGGCAGTATACTGCAGGCAAAACATTTTTATATTAACTTTTCCTATATCCCACCACTGTCTTAAATTCTCAAAACTACTTTTTTTCATTTTCCACTGTTGCCAAAAAATTTCAAAAAATCTACAAAACTCTTTATCTTGAAGCAATCTAATGTTAAAATGCCAAAAATAGGACTTTTTTGAACTATTAAACTTACTTATTACAACCGACACCAGATTGTGGTCTGTAAAACCCATTGGATTAATAGAGCAATCAATAATTTGACTACTCATCTGTTTAGACACATAGATTCTATCCAGACGAGCAGCAGTCACCCTATTATTGTTAACCTTCACCCATGTATATTGCCTCACATCAGGGTGTTTAATCCTCCATATTTCCAAAAGATCAGTTGCTCTTATTAACTTGGATAAACATGATGATGACTGAATATGCGGTTCTTCTGTATTTCGATCAACTGTGAAATTTTCTGTACAGTTCCAATCCCCTCCTACTATAACATTCCCATCATTAAAACATTTTTGAAACACAGTACTTAACACACCAAAAAACAATAATCTTTCAAAACCTACATTTGGTGCATACACATTGATGAAATAATAAATGTCCCCATCTATGTCAGCTTTAACTACCAAGAGACGACCATTTATTGGTTTCTTGATCAGTGACCCTTAATTCAGGTGAAAAAAAAATTCCTACTCCTGCGCTCAAATTCGTTTTATGACTTAAAAAATACTGCCCTTTCCACCACAATCCCCAATCGATTTCATTTCCTACATCACTATGTGTTTCTTGAAGATAAATAACATGCAATTTTCTCTGTTCTATTATTTCAGATACTAATGCACGTTTGTGCATATGCCTCCCCCCATTTATGTTAAGAGAACCCTACTCTTAAAACTTCCATGTGGACTTTTAAGAGGGAAAAAAGAAAAACAGAGAAAAAGAGCATTGCAAAAAGAGACACCACGTGATGCATGAAATTGGTCAGCTAAGTCAAAACTTTTAACGTTCTCCTTTTTTCTACTTTTCTATACTTTCTAATTGCTGTTATATGTTTCTTTAAACAAAACCTTTTCTTTTCACTTAAGATATCAAATCCCACATTCTTTTGATGTATTGAAACAGACTTCTCAAACTTCCCAATATCTGAAAAAAAATCTATAACATTGACTTGCTTTCCAAACGTATCATCTAGAAAAGCATTGATCTCTTCTAAAGTATACAATGAGGAATCATCTTGTGAAAACTCTTGTGAGTTCGCTTCACCACTGCACAGTGAATCTCCCTGTGAGCATGAATCAAAATCATGCATAGATACAGTCTCATCTGACTGGGTTTCATCCATGCCACCCTCATTAAGTTCTTTATTGCATGTCAACTCCGTGTGCTGCTGTTTCTCCACCACACACTCTGCACTACTAAATCTAGACTGAAGACCGCTAGTACTCGGTACAGCGTGTAAACCATGGACATCAACGTTTTCAGCATTAAGTGAATCAGCGATTTCTCCGTTCACATCATCATTCGCAATATTTCTGAAATCAGAAACTGGCACTGTTGTTGTTTCTACTTCATTACTTATTAGACCATTTTCGGTAGCAGATACATTAACTTCCGAAACTCTTACCACAGGAGGACCCTCAATCTCATCCCGAACTTCTTGAGTAACGTTAGGCACGATAACAGGAATAACATCAGTCCCTGCTCTCGAAAAGCCGCCTTCAATTCCACATTCTTTATGCGGACAAACGTGCCGTTTATGACCAAAATCGCCGCAAAAAAAGCACCTCATACTACCGGTTGTTGCGTAAACCATAAATATCTTCCCTTCATGTTTAACCTGAAAAGATATATCCAATGTTCGCTCGGAGGAATCCAAAACCATGTTTATTTGTCTCCTGAACGACATCACGTGTTTTAGAGCTGGGTGTTTACATCCCAGAGAGATCGTTTTAAACGGACTAACAATTTTCCCGAAACGAACTAACTCGAGCTCCAATACTTCATTAGTTATGAATGGAGGCACATTTGAAATCGTGTAGAGTGGAGTGACTTGGACTAAATCATCATTAACAATAAGGCCGCTTTCAATTATTTGATTCACAAGATGCTGTGCTTTCAAAAAGACCACAACAGCCTTGTTCATTCGAGAAGCAGAGGAAATATTTTCGTGGCCTACCGCCTCTCCTGTCGCAACAAGCACATCCTCAACCATAACCCCATCAGCAGGTACACACCTGAATCCATTGCGTAAGGATAGCGCCTCAACCTGAGACGCCATCCCTCTGCGTAAACACTCACTTTGACAACAATAAATTAAAAATGACATACCAAAACATGCAGAATCAAAATGAAAAAGCATAAAGAGAAGGAGAAAAAAAAACACCGCTCAGTTTTCTCCCCACCACCACTCTCGCACGTGCAAATTCCCAGAATGCCCAGAGAGAGAGAGAGAGAGAGAGAGAGAGAGAGATTTTGATTTTAACAAAGCTTTATTAACTTTTTTTTTTTTTTTTTATAAACACTCAATTATCTCACAACAAACATCCCCCCCTCCTCACAAAAAATAAAACAAAAAACAAATTAAGTACAACACATTGCACATACACAATCATACTCATCACAAAAAGAAAACCAAGTTCCCTTCAGATAACTCACAAAGAGCTCCATTACTGCACCATATTGTTTCAAAAATGTTAAGGCTTTGCATGTTTTTATAGAAGCGAAAATCTATCAGAACTCTAGACTTTACCAAACTTGAAAAGCACACATTGATATCACATGATTCTTGCTGTATTCTTCTTTTTCTGCTGGCATAGATGGCCATTTTAGCTTACCCAATAATAAAATTCATAAGCTGGCATACAAACCGTTTTCCTCGAGAATATTTGAAACCCAGAATGAAAGTCTCAATATCAAACCTTTCACTCAACCTCCAAAATAACTCTCTTAACTTCGTGAACAAAGGTTCCAATCTGGAACAGTACATGAACGCATGAAAAATTGTCTCCCTTTGTGTACAAAAGGGGCAAGCAGGACTGACTTCTGGATTCAGCACAGACACGAAAGAATTAACCGCGATGACACCGTGAAGAATTCTCCACTGCAAATCGCCTACCCTCTTAGACAAAGGTGGCTTATATAACGATCTCCATTCCGGTCTAACATCATTTCTCAGTCTGAGAACAGAGCGCCATGGTGTGTCAGTTTTTGTTTCAAGAATACTCTTATTAAGAACCAAAACACACACTTTATACAACTTTTTACCTTCACATGACAAGAGATCCAAAGAAAGAGATTCACATGATTTAAAAAAAGACTAGTACAAACACCAACAACAGGTTGAACAATTAAACATGGGAAAAGGTCATCAATGTCAGGGGTACTGGCCCCAGTGAAGAAATCATCCAAGAGGCTTTTTTCCTCAGCAGTTAGACAGAGTTTCAAACTAGTCAAAAACTGACAAAATAGCCGATCAGACCTAATTCTCAAATGTTTTGAAGCTACATCAAAGTTTTCAAAATTAGGTCCAGTTAAAGCCAACAAATGGCCCAAAGTAAACACTCTAGATTTCTGGAGCAAGAAACTAAACCCAGATAGATTACAATGAGCGGTGACATCCAGACGAGCCCCAGAAATTAAGGGTTCTTGAAGTAACCAATGGAGTGAGGAAAAGTTCTCAGTCTTTTGAACTCGAAAAAGACCCCACACTTTAAAGATGCTCTGATAGAAGGCAGGCAGTCCTGATAAATCCAATTTGGTTGTCTTCATTAAAAACAGAGGTTTGTCCAGTCCAAAGCTTCCCACAGTGCGCAAAATGGTGCAACAAACAGCACGCCACCCAATATGCACAGGTCCATCAAGAAATCTCTTCACGAACTGCAACCGAAAAGCAGCACACCTACTTTGTAGATGAATCAGTCCTTGTCCACCCTCTTCCTTAGGAAGAAACAAAATACTTTTTGAAGTCCAATGTAGCTTGTCCCAAAAGAAATTTACCAGAAGAGTTTGAGCTTCCGTTAAAAATTGTGGTGAGGGTTCCACACATGCCAGTCTGTGCCAAAGTGAAGAGGCTATTAAATTGTTAGCAATGAGAGCCCGTCCTCTGTAAGACATATTTGGCAACAACCACTGCCATTTGTCCAAACGGCTTTGAAACTTACCTAAAAACCCTTCCCAATTCTTTTGTAAGGCACTTTCATCCCCTTAAAACACCCCTAAATATTTTACGCCCCCTCTTCCCCAAAACAACCCAGCAGGAAGATGAGGTATCCCCTCGGCCCATTGCCCTAAGAGTATTGCTTCACTTTTTTTCCAGTTAACCTTAGCAGATGACAACTGTTTAAAATCTTCAAATAAATTAAATAAAACATGTACATCACTCTGATTGTTGAGTAAAACAACAATATCATCAGCATATGCTGACAAATAAAATTTGTTATCACACACTGGTAAGGACAAACCACACAGTTTACTTCTTATCTGTTGAAGCAAAAGCTCAATGGCCAAAGAATACAACATACCAGACAGGGAACAACCTTGTCTGATTCCCTTAAGGACTCGGAATGGAGCACATAAGCCACCGTTTATTTTCAGCACACTCTCAACATCACAATAGAGTACTCTAATCATATCAACAAAACTTTCACAAAAACCAAAAGCTGATAGAGTACCTCATAAATAAGAATGCTCAACTCTATCAAAAGCCTTTTCTTGGTCCAAAAAAACTAGGCCACAGTTAATATTCAATAATTTAGAAACATAAAAAATATCACAAATAAAAGAAATATTATCAAAAATGGACCTACCAGGAACACAGTACGTTTGATCCGGATGGATGACCTGATCTAAAACACCAGCCAGTCTGTTAGCCAAAGCCTTAGATAAAAGTTTATATTCATTGCAGAGGAGTGAAACCGGACGCCAGTTTCTTATATCAGTCAGGTCCCCTTTTTTTGGGAGTAGGGTGATTACTGCTCTTCGGCAGCTCAACGGCAATCTGCCCTTTGACAAACAGTCATTGAGCACCTCGAGAAGATCTACACCCATCTCTACCCAAAAAGTCTTGTAGAAGTCAACAGGGAGGCCATCTATTCCAGGTGCTCTCCCAGACTCCATACTCTGCAGGGCCTTGTAAAGCTCACCCAGGGTCAGGCTCTTTGAGAGGTCGCCATTGGCCTCTTCTGACACCTTTGGCAGGTTTTCAAGGAAACTGTTCTCCTTGCATATGCCAGACTTCAGTTCACTCCTATACAAATCTTGATAAAAAAAGGACTGCTCTCTGCTGAATCTCAGCCGGATCCGATAAAAGCACTCCATTCTCAGAAAACAATGCATGGATCAGCCGTTTCTGCCCATTCTTTTTTTCTAGATTAAAAAAATATTTAGATGGTGCATCCATCTGATCTATATTTTGAAAACGTGAACGGACCAAAGCACCTTGTGTTTTATACCCAAGTAGGTCAGACATCTGGGCCTTTTTCTTTGAATAAACTTCTAAAAAACAAGGGTCACCGGTAGAGTGAGCTAAAGATTCAAGTTCAATTATCTCTTTTTCTAAAAAATCTAAGGAACGAGTCAACTCCTTAGTGACATTGAGAGTGTATTGCTGAGTAAACTGCTTTATTTGAACTTTACCCACATCCCACCACTGTTGCACAGAGGAAAAACCAGGCTTTGTTTTCCTATGGGCTTCCCAAAAAAACTTAAAAGATTCTTTAAAAAACTCATCTTGTAACAAATTGTTATTAAAGTGCCAGTAAGCACTCTTTGGCTTAACAGTACTTACAATAAATATACAATGCACCATACTGTGGTCCGTAAAACCAACAGGCGTAATGTAACACCTATTAAAAATACTAAAATGATACTTAAAACAATAAAACCTGTCCAACCTAGCTAAAGACATAACATTATCCCGTGAATGTGCCCAGGTATATTGCCTTTCATCCTTATTTAAAGATCTCCAAACATCACATAAGTCATATTTTTTAATAGTATGTATAAGACGTTTGCGTGAGGCCAAATGTGGCTCCATGTGATTCCTGTCCAAGTTCAGCTCAGTACAATTAAAATCACCACCCAAAAATAAAAATTCCTCAGAACAGCAGTTTTGTAAAGACAAACACAAAGTATCTAAAAATAACATTCTTTCCAAAGGTGCAGCAGGAGCATAGACACACATAAAAACAAACACATGATTTTCAAAACATGCTCTGACTTTTAAGAGCCTTCCTTTAACAATTTCATCAACATCATATGAAATAGGAACGAAATTCCTATTAAATAAAATAGCAACTCCCCCACTTACTGAGGAATTATGGCTCAAAACAGAGACACCATCAAATTCTCTCCCCCAGTCAGCAGCATTTTTTTGGTCACTGTGGGTTTCTTGCAGAAAAGCAACACTGATATTTCTTTGCTTAATAATTTCGTACACCATTACTCTCTTACGAGCATCTCTAGCGCCATTAACGTTTAGGGTAGCTAAATGGACTTCACTCATTAGTAGGGAGAAGAAAAGTAAGACCAGCCCATATAAATAAAGAGCGTTGATCATCGTGCCCCCCAAATTAACCATCATCGTTACCCAGGGCGATGTTAACATTCCGCACAATTTTCTTTAAGCGGTACACTTCTTTATTAGTGAAGCAGCTCTCTGCCATGAAATTTTTCGTTTTATCGACAAACTGTTTGAGGTCTGGAAAATAATCCTGGACACGCACACCTCTCTTGTTTTTAGTCGCTCTAAGAAATAATTTAATATCATCAAGCTCATAACTGCGACCAATAAAGTCGCTCTGTGAAAGAGATGCACTGGAGTCAGAAGACTCACCATCACTGCCTGTTTCCTCAACATCCTCCTCAACACTTTTCTTGCTAATTTTAGCCTCACTAACCCTGTCGCTCTTTTTTCTTTTTAACAGAGCTTTAAACACTGTCTCTTGAACATCCAAACTAGCGCAATCCGCCTCACAAATCATATCCGAAACCGTGTCCTTAATTATGTTTCCCTGAGGCAGTTCTAAACTTTCTGAAACCACCATATCGTCTTCTAAAATCGCACCGGTGGACTCCGAGTGCGAGTACTCATGCCGCGCAGCGGATGGCCTAGCCACATCCTCAGCGGGAGAACCCGCCGCTGTCGCCGCCACAACAGAGCCCGACTCCGGCAACACCGCCTCGGCAACACCGGTGGCGACAGCCGCCTCAACGCTTGCTGAAATTCCATCTGCAATCGGTGTCTCATTTTCAACATTTTTGTCCGGACAGTTTCGTACTAAATGACCCAGCTGGCCGCAGCCAAAACACTTAATTTTAGCAGTGGTAACAAACACAATATAATCGTAATCATCAACTCGAAAGTTAAGTGACAAATCAAGTTCAGTATCATCATTAACGATCATATAGACAAAACGCCTAAAAGAAACAACATGTTTTAACAAAGGCGAATCGCTACTGATAGAGATCTTCTTTATTCGGGACACTAATTTGCCATACCGCGACAGCGCTTGACTCAGAATGTCATCACTCATGAAAGGTGGGACATTGGATAAAGTGACTCGCTTGGCTGGTAACGCAAGGGGAAGAACGGGGACAAGTTCATTATCAACAACTATCCCCTGTTCTACCAACTCATTGGCTTTATCAATCGAGTCAAGAAAAACCACCACCGCACTGTTCATCCTAGAGGCCGATAACACGCTCTCATGCCCCACTGCATTCCCTATGGCCAGGCAGCACGCCTCCACACTCACCGCGGCCGCCACCTTCACTGCGTGCCGCCGGGTGAGCGAACCCAACACCTGCTGGCGTGGGGCCGACATGCTCTCGCGAACGGGAGACACGCGGCCCGAGGAGTAAACTTAGAACAACTAAAACCCTTGCAACAAATAAAGAAACAGAGCAGCAAAGGTGGAAGGAAAAAAAGAAAAGACTCACAGCACTCAGCTCCACACTCACAAACACCCCGTCCACTCACACTCAGTCGCACCGGAAATGACGAGAGAGAGAGAGAGAGAGAGAGAGAAGAGAGCATGCTCGTGAACTTCTGTTGTGGTCTTTGATATTCACTCACTTAGCATACGCATATGAATTAAAACTAAATCGCCCTAAAAAGATAATTTACAGGGGCATTTACTATAAACTTAATTTATTTTCAACCTTAGGCATACATGACTTTCTGGTGAAAGTGATTCTAGCAGCCTGTGTGTAATGCGATCGGCAGTAGCCTACGTTACTACTTTCCCTCTCGTTCTGCACCAGTATAAATACATGCACGCGTGTGTTTTGCTTGTTTGAGAGTTTCTGCATTAAATGAGTGGCTTTTGGAATATAAATCGCAGCACGTTTCAGATAAAAACAAAAAACGCGACTTCTATTTGTGAAAAATATCACAGATTTATAGAGAGGTTCCCTTCATTATTGAGAGTGAGGAGTCACGTGCCGATTTGGGTTGATTTGGGAGGGGTCTGAGCCGGTCGGCCCTGATGGCAGGATACGCTATCGGTTGCCAGGGGCAATGCCTTCAGAACTTCACAGAGGCGCAACTAAACATTTCAGAGATCTTTAATTTTTGTGCATTTATTTTGTCGGCGGAACAGATCGAGACGGATCTACGAAAATGAGAAAGAAAAGGAAGAAAGTAAAGCAATGCAAAACATAAGGCGAAAGAAAGGGGACCTTACAAGGAACAAGCTCACACCAAGCGCAAAACAGCGGTGTTTGGAGAAGCTCTCAGGCATCCGAAATATCGACCCATACGAGCTCCCTGCAGCGGCAAAGAGACCTGAACAACTTACCTCAGTGATCACATATGGATATCGGGAATTATATACATTTTGTACATGTACAATAAATATTATGCATGGTTAGTGAAAAACTAAAAATGTTAAAACACTTGAAAAAGGCCATAAAACACATAAAGAACAATGGTTCCCGGGATTTTGAGAACTGGAGCTTGTAGCCTAGAATTTCTCTTTCTAAATTATGTGTAAAATCATCTTGTTTACTCTCACAGAAAACAATATATTGATTTAAATTTTCTAACACACTTTTTGTTGGTAAAAGTCATACACTAAGTAGACATCGAAAACGCCTCTTTTAACGCCACACGTACTGCCGCGGCGGCGGTATAAAGTGCATTTGCAGCTTTTGACCACTGAGTAGCGATTTAACCACAAGTTATCAAACAAGCGCATCAAAGCACATTTTCGCAAATAGACGTCAGTTTTGCCTCGCTGATGTGTTACATTTGATGGCTTCAGTCATGGAAAATGAAAGAAAAACACTATAGTTTAAATATTTAATATATTTAATATTCACAGATGAAAGTTTGGTATTTATGAAGTTATGTGCATTTCTTAGAACGAGAAAGAGAAAGAGTCTGTGCTTATATTTTCTAAGCTACATGGTATTAAACCATATTTTAGATTGACACATTTAAAAGGTGTGCAGTATTATTTATATTATATTAATTATGCGTTAAATTATTCAGAAATTGAGAAATTAAGATTAATTGTTGCATGTTTAAATGTGAAGTACTGTATAATTCCGTTCCCATTATTTAGGCCTAATTTGCCTAAAACAAGAAAGGAATAAAATTAAACCAGCACGATTAAATCTTTGAAACTCTAAATAATTAATAAAACGTCCTCACGATTAAACTCAAGTTCTCGCATTATAATCAACAACATTCACACAATGTAAACAAAACAAAAAAAAAAGCTTTAGTAATGGACAACTTAAGTAATTTTAGAGTAATGTTAGAGTCTGCGCTGCGGATCATTTCAGAAAGATAACCGCTTTAACACCAGTATTAAAGACTTTTTAAAATAAGTTGAGCTCAAAACTCACTCTTAGTTAGCAGCAAGTGTTTGAAATAACTTGATCCGATGTGGATTATAATCCCTAAACAAGGTGGAAATATTTATAAGCAATGTAAAAGACTATGCAAGCTAAACATTAACGTTACCATAGTAAACATGGTAAATATGACAGCTTGGATAAATCAGACGTCAGCTTCTTATTCTCTATCACAATTGTGTATTTATTAAGTAACATTTTATCTGTCGTCTCGTTTCAAGAGTTTAGCTCCACGTTGCATATCATCAAAATATTATAATGATTTTTGTTCGGGAGCTTTTATAAAAATAGAGTCTGCGCTGCTGATCATTTCGGAAAGATAACAGCTTTAACACCAGCATTAAACACTTTTTAAAGTAAATCAAGCTCAAAACTCACTTTCAGTCAGCAGCGAGTCTTTGAAATAACTTGATCCAATGTGTATTATAATCACCATACAAGGCAGAAATATGTATAAACGATGCAAAAGTCTGTGCACGCTATGCATTAACATTACCATAGTAAACATGGTAAAATATGACCGTTAGCTAACGTCATAAAAAAATATAATAGCCTAATGTTTTTGTTTGGGAGATTTTATAAAAATAGAGATATTATCATTCATTCTAAATGTGAAGGGCTGTGGCTAATAAACAGAAAGAGACCCGACTGAATAAGCAGGCTATTTTCATAAGCGTTAAAAATAAATAAATAAAATAGAAATAAGTGTATTTATGTGTGATTAATTTTGAATACTGTTAAATTAAATCAATAGCTTATGATCAATGTATCACTTATTCTACATCGATGCTTTTGAATGTGAATATATATAACAAAGCATGCAAACAAACGGCCGCTTTTATCATCTTCGTTTTGTGATTGCGCATGTTCCAGTGCGCATGTTCCAAATGCGGCTATTGATACCAGAAACACGCCTTCACTCTGTGAATAAAGTATTTCAGTATGTTTGAAATGTTATGTTCATAACACAGCATATAAAATAATAATAATAATAAAAAAAATAACAGGAGAGTATCAAAGTGGCTTAAGCTATGTGTAAACTTTTTTCCCTATATCACATGCCAAACTAATCTTTAATTGCTGCTTTCTCCTGTGAAAATTTTGTTTGTGATGAAAATAACATCTTTGTCAGTTATTTTATCTAAACAGATCGATTAACTTCAAGATTTCAAAATCAGATAGCATGCTGATAATGTAGCACTAAGATTACATTTGTTTGAACGCATTATTGCGAAAGCGATTGAGTGTGAATATGTTTAAATCATGCTTTAACCCGAAAATAATCAGTAAAAGAAACAGACTAACTCTTAACATCCCGCTCGACTCTTGCAGTCAACCTTCTGATCAAGCTAAATATGTTGGCTATTGGCATGAATTTTACTCATGATAAGAAGCTCATATTCAAGTGTTTGTGCAAAAATTATTAATGTGCATTAATGACAGGGAGGCGCCGTCTCATCACTTTAATTTTTCATGATAATGAATGTTTTAATTAACATAATATCGTGGTGTCTCACATATGTACATTAAAAATATATCTACAGAAAGCTTTAAATGTTTTTAAACGAAAAGGAATAGTGTAATGTGTGAATGTTGCATTTCTCTAGTCGGAGAGAGCCAGCACTGTGAATATAACCAAAACAACAGTCCTATTATAAACCGGTTCAGCAAGTGAAAGCCTCATAAGACATATGAAAGAGCAATTCACACCTTTATCTCGACCCCCACAATCCATGAATAACTATCCAAAACCCAACCCCCTCCAGCTGAACAGAATTCGGTCTGTGTTTTGGCTCTGAGGGATGGTGTGTTACTGGGCTGAAACATGCCTGCACTACACTTCATAATTTTCTCGCAGCCCATATTATTATTTTCACAAGACCATAATGATAAAAACAAATCATCAATTAATAATTAATCATTATTTTAGAAAAATCATTGTTATTTGTGATTGTGGATGTTTGCGGGAGGTTTTAAGACCAAGTGGAGTCCTCTGTTCCCGCCTCACAGCGCGCGGGTCTCCGAGGCTTCACTGTCTGCTGTTTGACTTTACTGAATCAGATTGAGGCGAACTTATTGATCATGAGCCCAACATTTAGCAAGCAGGAGAAGTCTAACGGAAGGAAGACGTATATCATTGAGCTAATGCTGTTAAAGAGAGAGAGAAGTCTTGGACTATTCTTAAACTTGGAGCTCATTATATTGAAGTACATATCCAAACACCAGAAACGTTATGCATTTTATGAATAATGAAATGTTATGAAAATTATGCATTTTATTTATTCACATGCTGTATGGTTGAAATAATATTTTAGTTCACAACTTTAATTTCCTTTGTTTAAAAAAATGCTTTATTTGCTAATGTTTCATAAACCTTCAGTTGTTATGCTCTAAAATCCATGCCATTATTAATTTCACAGTATTTTTACCACCTAAATGACTAATCTTTAAAGTCACAATTCTATAATGGTCAAAATTACTCAGGCCGATGGTATTTTTTAATGACATTATTTTATTATTATTATTATTTGAATAATTGTAGCTTACATAAATAGGTAAAGCAAAACAAATATTCGGATTGTCCCTTATTTTTTCCCTTGTTTTCCTAAAGAATAAACACATATTGTTTACAAGAATAAACATGATAACATATTATTAATTAATACAAATATTTTAAGCAATTAAAACCTTTTTTTTAAACTTGAATTTAAATACAAAAAAAACAAAAACGCAAATCCAGCACTTCTCCTTCAATACTGATACTGCGACTATTGACAGTTTGTACCTGTTCATTCGCTGGCATTTTTTGAATTTCTTTTTTTTTCTCCCTTAAAAAACAAATTTGTCCATTCAAATGCGCAATTTTACCATAAAGGCAATTTACCTAATGGCTGTTGATGACTATTTGAATTGAATTCTGCCAAAGTGCGCGCTTGTATGTGTTCGTTAAATGCTTATGCCAGTGCTCATGTCTGAAAATAATATATGAAGAAAAAAAAATCACATAAAAACATTAAGATATAGCTTATATTTTCTAAGCTTAGTTCATTAGTTCATTTAGTATTTTTTTTTAATTGATGTTAACAATAAAATTTTACAAACTGATAAAGGTTTATTTATTTTTTTTTTTTTTCAGCATGTGGTGCAGGCCGCATTAGAATTTGTGACGGGCCGCGGGTTGAGAACCACTGCTTTATATCAAACATTTTTAAATCGTCCACAGCTGAGCTTTGCGGGAGGCTGATCTGCGCCAGATCGCATGTAGTGAATGTAATGAACAAAGTCGTGTTCAGATCGAATGAAAAAAAAAACAAAAAAAAAAACATGGATAACCTAGATTAGTCCCATGGCTCTGTTCTGAAGTAAAATAATTATAATTAGTACTGTTAACCAAGAGTAACACATTATATCGCCTATTTTTGTTTGCTGCATGTTTTTTTGTTTTTGTTTTTTTTTAACGCTAAAAAATAAATCAGAGTTTGTGAGAGGAAAAAAATAGGCTATAGGCTCAATCGGGAGAAATCAAACATTTCCATATTTGTGATGTTGCCCATTTGAAGCTTAACTATTATTCATGAGGTAAATAGGCTGTGTGCGTTTCAGTGTTGATGAAAAAAAAAAATCAGAATTAACAATATGTCAAAGTGCTCACGCCGAATGTCTGGTGAACGACTGCTGTTTCCATTATGTGAGTGAGGCACCAGCACGATCAGCTGAAACAAATAATACTCCATTTTTGGTCACACAAAAGGCATAATTCAAAAATGCTGGTAGTTTGAAAAATCAAGAATAATAACAGAGTTAATACTAATTATTGCTAAATGCTGGACCGTTCCCATTTCGCTCTGCATATGGAACCTGAAGATTTTTTTAAAACCAAGAATGAATCGAAATGAAAATGAAATTAAAACATTTAGCTTATATATAGGCCTTATATTTATTTACTGTTTAATAAAAATAGCATGCATATGATCCTTTGTGTTAAGGTCTTCCTTTAATTTTTGTTTAGTAGACTGTAGTCTAAGACTATTCTACATTTTAAAAATTAACATTGGGAAAATAAACAGTTTTTTTTAAATGTTACAATGTTATATCATAATGTTATTGTTGTTTTACTTCCTTCTTTTATCTCATTTTACAATTACATTCATTTCGCAATCCGTCCCTTTGCGCCACCTGGCGGTAGTTTCGCGAATGATTTTAACACGCGACTGAATTACAGTTACCACCGCGGCACTGCGGCGGTAAGCCCCAGAAAGGCTGGCCACCTACTGTATGTGGGTAGGCGTCAACTACCATGAATATCATTGTGATTTACACCTGAGAGGTCAAAGACCCGCATAATGAGCTGCATAATGAGCCTCTCATTCAGCTGTGCCACTGTGAGTGAGGAGTTACAAGAAAGAATGTGAGAACAAAATAAAAGTATATAATTTTATGTTTGTAGTTTATTAAGAATATATTTAATTATCCCACAACATAATTTAATATCCACTTGGGGGAGCGGTTAAACAGTTTATTAGGAACAATCAAAGCTTACTTTCAAACAAATTGTTTGGCATCATTACTCCAGTCACACAATCCTTCAGAAAACCTTTTAACAATCTTATTTTCTACCCAAAAAAAAAAAAAAAAAACATTTATTGTTATTATTATTATCATCATTATTATTAATGTTGAAAAGAGCTGAGAATATTTTTTCTGGGTTTTTAGGGGGAATAAATTGAAAGAAAAGCATTGTTTTTACATTTGTTACAGTTATCTATTCGTTACATTTATATTATTTACCTCAAGCTTTTGAATGGTATAGTATTGTATATTGTTATTGAAACTTCATAATGTTTCACTTGATTATACATTTAGTCAGGAATTATAGTTTGGAAAAAGTCTAACTAGTAAAATGTTTACAAGTTATGTGAAACCTAGTACAAGTATATAAATAAATAAAAAGAGACTTACTCATGTTTATGATCTCTGCTGAATAAAGTACTTCATTCTTTTTTTTTTCTGAGGAAATCCATTTCTCAAATCCTCAACCACATCACATCTTTTTGGGGTGATTTATGTCTTATTCCTCACTTTGTGAAGCAAACAGTAAAATAAAAAAAACTTGAACAGTCTGGCTGCTTTTTGTTCTGTGTGGGCGTATTCAAGCTGCACGCAGTTTGAATCTGAATAGCGCATTCGGCGCGGGGCGTAAGGGAGACATGAAAAACAGACATTGCGTTGTTTTCATATGGATTACTTTATCTCAGAATATTTGTTTTCGGCAGCACTTGTTTAGTTTAAAAATAGACATATCAAGCTTTCTATAGATATCTCTCTCATGTCTTTTCGTTGAGTATTCACGGAGTTACAGTTCATTTTAATGACGTGTTTGTAAAAGAAGATCAGCGCAGACAAAGGCTGCAGACAGCACACCTTGTTTGTTATCTTTATTTTATAAGTGCACAAAGTTTTGTTGTTATTATGTCTGTATCCAAAAAAGTAGACCTTTTATAGATTCGATTGATTTATTGCTCTCATCTGTAAGATTAAAACTGGAAGTGTAATTTAAGTTCTTTTCGGGGTTATCAGGAGAAAATGACTCAAAATGCATATATGCGTTAATCGACTCGAAAGGGTTAATATGCAAAATATCAATATTTTCATATATTATGCCTATATTTTAATTTATATTTTCAATATAAATATATTTTTTCCTTTATTAAAACAACATGCATTTTTGTTATTCGTTTCCTGTCCTTTAACTTATGGGGAAAAAAAAAAAAACATTTGTCTGTAAACTGATTAAGAGATTGTTGCATGTTTAAACATGAAGCACTGTATAATTTAGTTCCCATTATTTATGCCTAATTAGCCTAAAACAAGAAACGAATAAATTAAACTTGCATGATTAAATTTTTGAAACTCTAAAGAATGGACAGATTAATACGATTCATCACGATTAAACTCAAGTTCTCTCATTATAATCAACAAAATACACACGATGTAAAAAAGAGCTTCATTAACTGACATCAAAAGTGATTTAAAGGGAGCCATATGGCCTAAAAAAAAAAAAAAATCTGATTTGTGACTTAAATCGATTTCAAAATCAATATTCAAATGACCAAGAAATTTTTCAAAACAAGTTTTAATATATTCATATACTTACAACTGAGACAAGATGATAAAAAACTGTGATGGTATTACCTTAATGCTGGAAAGACCTTTATTTTATTTTATTATTATATTTTATTATATATTATTTTTTATTATTATCATTCATTTTTTGTTAATACTAGCCCATAAGCTGTGCAAATTTTCTTTGTGAGGAAAATAACAGTACATTTTTGTCAGTTATTTTATCTAAACAGATCGATTAATTTCTTCAAGATTTCAAAATCAAATAGCCTACTGATAATGTAGTAGCACTGTAAGATTACAGTTTGAATGCATTATTGCTAAAGTGATTGCGTGTGAATGTGCTTTATCTGTTTAAATCATGCTTTAACCCGAAAATAATCAGTAAAAGAAACAGACAAACTCATATAGCCTTTAACATCCCGCTCAACTATTGCAGTCATTATAACCTGATCAAGCCATATAGCTAAATATGTTTAACATGAATTCTTGCTGAATATGCAGTTATATTACGGCTGTGAATTGTACTGGTGATGGAGGCTCCAGTCAGAATCACATCGCTCCGGTCATCCTTTGCTCGGCGGCGTGTCTCTGTCAGACTCGCGGGGGAGGGTTGAGCCACTCTGAACGAGCGTCGGTGGATGTTAAAAAGAAAACTGATTTTCATTCAAACAAACCGATGTAAATTACAAATTTGAGTTAATTGATAAAATCGATTTATCACCCAGCCTACTTGCTTTCATATTATTTAATGAAAAAAAAAGGCAGCTGCATTTAAATGCAGGTGTGTAAAAAAAAAAAAAAATCTTATTTTATTTTATTATTTTATTTTAATCTTATCTTATTTTATTAAAACAAATTATTTCAAATTTATTTTATCTTCATTACAAATCCATCGCCGCGGAGGCTGTCTGTCAGTCACACACACACACACACACACCACAACAAACGCAGCGCACGCACACGCATTAACGTAAACTCCTGCTTAATAATTAAGAGTGACGATGGAGAAGAGATTTGCTTAATGTTATCGTGCACATTTTATCTAACCAAACATTTCTAATGTGCGATCATATTAAGACGTTCGTCTGTGAGATCTGCGATTTATAAAAATAATAAAACCTATATTTCCCTAAAGACTAGTCATGTTTTTGTGGGGGTTTTTTTATTTAAAGTGTCTGCTTCTATTTTAGCCAATTTATTTTCAATAAACTAAAACAAAAATAATAATAAAAAAAGGAAAATTAATACTTTGAATACGCTCGTTATCAGACTGTAAAAAAAATACGATGAAAAAGTCATGACAACACTTTTTCAGGGTTGGCTACTTTAACTTATACAAATAATTTAAGCAATTTAATGCGTTTTTATACTAGTTTAAATCTGAATTTTTAATACTATTAAACTGAATTTAAAATCTCATTGAATTTTAAGTTTAAACCGGTGAAAATGCCACAGTGAATATTAAATATAGCCTATATAACAGAAGACCTTGATTGCATGTTATCATGAAACTAACAATATAATTTGATTTTTTTTCAAATTAACAATTCATGTACAAAATGGGACCGCAACCTTTATATCAAACACTTTTATGTCATCCACAAGAGCGCACAAGTGAATGAGAAGAGAATTTTTAGGGAGTAGGATGATTTTTTTATTCTTAAATTTTCATATGCAATGAAAAAAATGGGATAAATACGAAATAAGTTAATAAAATAAATGTATATACAGTATATCCACTTAGCTTACCTGTTGGGTTTACCTCTCTCATTCGGGACACATCCAAATGTTTCTATATTCGTGATGTTGCGTATTTGCAGCTAAACTATTATTTATTAGGTAAAATAGGCTTTGTGGTTCACGTGTGTTTCAGTACGGACGGAAAAATATTGCAAAGAGAAAAAATATGCCACAGTAGACCGCTGCTCATGTTGAATTGCGCTGTTTACAATGAATATGTGCGCGTGAGGCACCAGCGCATAAAACAGCTGAAATATACCATACTAAATTTTTGCTCACACAGTTGAGGCATAATTGGAGACAGTTTGAAAAATCAGGAACAATAGCAGTTAATAAGAATTATTGCCGTTAGTGCGGTCTTAACGCTGGACCGTTCTCATTTCGTTCCTCATATGGAACTTGAAGGATTTTATTTACAGGAACACACACACGGATTAGAACATTTTAGATTTTGATTCTGGTTTGTTTATATATATATATATATTAGGGGTGTAACGGTACGCAAAAAATCATGGTTCTGTACGTACCTCGGTTTTAAAGTCACTGTTCGGTTCATTTTCGGTACAGTAAGGGAAAGAAATGCAAACATTAAACTACAGGTTGTTTATCACTATACACTTTTTTAAAATACATACATACATATATATATATATATAAAATAAAATAAAACAATAAGAAATAAAATGCTGCTGCAAAGTTATACACTAAATAAAATACTCTCAGTCTCAAACCAATATAATAAAATATAATGAAAAATATAAATAACTATGATTACAGTGCAGCATTACCAATCCCAGCTTGTAGGCCTGCTTCACCAGGCTCTTGTCTTCATGACATCAATATCCCAATATCTATACTTCATGTTGTGCATAAATAAAAAACCTACTGATAAAGGACACCGTCAACAGTATTGACGGCAAAATAGACTACGTTTGTTTGACAGGTGCAATATTTGAAAATCGATAATTATTCTTTTTTTTTTTTATTACATTTATATCTGAATTTATGTCAACCTATAGACTTTCAAACATGAAAGTCTTATGAATTAATATGTATTTGTGTACAAAATGACATACAAACATGTAGAAATTTAGGCTGATTTGGCTGTTGCTACTGGAATGGTGGGTCCATTAAAACTCATTCAGTCATCAAGTACTTTTCCCAGTTTATTTGTGCTGACATATAGGAGTAGACATTTCACAGATGGCAGTGATGGTAATTGTTGGTTTCTAAAACCCATAAACAAAACCATTAATAAAATACAAACACAATAGCAAACCTTAAATCATACATCTGAAATCAGCTTTAACAATCAAATGAGTATAACATTAAAGAGCTACTAAACATAACTAGAATTCAATATCATATCAAACACAATCATTTAAACTAAAACAAATCAAGAAGGAAACTTACATAGTCAACAACGCAACGATTCCACACAAGCCATGTCTGAACAACAGCTTTTGGTTCAAACAAAAGGAGACTGAAACATAATTAGTAAGGGCCACAGGTGCTCTTTATCAAGACACAGTCAGCCAGTGTGTGTGTGTGTGTGTGTGTGTGTGTGTTTTATGTAATGTTTTTGAAAGGATTTATTAAATTGATCAAAAGTGACAGTGAAAACTAAAGAAAATAAAAT
This sequence comes from Carassius auratus, assembly GCF_003368295.1. Classification (NCBI taxonomy): domain Eukaryota; kingdom Metazoa; phylum Chordata; class Actinopteri; order Cypriniformes; family Cyprinidae; genus Carassius; species Carassius auratus. The sequence continues at coordinate 60,051 of NW_020527736.1, forward strand.
CTCTATTTATTTCTATCAGATCACAGCAGGATTTTCTACAGCCGCCCCCAAATATGTTAACATATTTGCATTTACAGAAAGTTCATGTGGTTGAATTATCAGAATCAGTCAATTCAGGAAGAACAATCAGACGGTTGACTGGACGAATTAAATATTTCCCTTTGCTGAAAATCTCAGCAACTCTCACTCTTCCATCAGAACCTGGCAAAATCTTACTGACAGTCCCTATAGGCCAGTGTCCCCGAGGAAGCTGAGGTTCCACAATCATGACGATAGCAGAAGGAGCTATAGGATTACCATTACTTGGAAGATAATCTCGAACAAAACTGACCCAGAATCGATCCGCAAGAGCTTGGCTGTGTCTCCACTTTCTACGGGTAAGTAGTTCTGAATCTGCATACATCACTTGAGGAAGAGATGCATCTCGCCGCCCCATCAGTAGGATATTTGATGTGATTGGATCAGGGTCTGAAAGATTTGAAGATACATAGCCAAGAGGTTTTGAGTTTAACAACTCCTCAATTTCAACGAGCACTGTATACAAAACTTCCTCTGAGACTACTTGTATTCCCAGAACTACTCGTAATGCCGTCTTAACAGACCGTATCTCTCTCTCCCAAGTACCTCCAAAATGGGGAGAATATGGCGGATTGAATGAGAATTTAATTTGCTGTTGGGCTAGTATCTCTTGGAAGGAAGGACTAAGCTGCGAAAATGCCTCCTGGAGTTCTCTTTCTCCTCCCTTGAAATTAGTTCCTTGATCAGATACTACTTCATAGGGCCTACCTCTACGGGCTACAAATCTTCGAAGGGCCAAGAGGAAACTGTCAGTATCCATACCAGAGAGGAGTTCTAAATGAAGACACAGTGTCGTCTGGCATTTGAATATAATGCCCCACCTCTTCTCATCTCGGCGACCTACTTTGATGGTTAAAGGCTCAAAACAATCCATACCTGTCGACCAAAAGGGGGGCTTATACAGGCGAAGTTTGGAAACTGGTAGATCAGCCTTTCTAGGAACTGAAGGCACACCTTTCCACTTCCTGCATTCAAGACATGATCTCTGAATCTTCTTTATTAACTGCCGCCCTCTCAGAACCCAGTATTTCCGACAAAGCTGAGTGAACACTCTTTGTGGTCCTGGATGGCACAGAGTGGAGTCATAATCAGCAACCAAAAGATTGGTAACATTATTCTTAGGATCTAAAACAATTGGATTAATAGCTTCAAGATCCAAATCCTCACTCTGACGAAGTCGTCCACCCACTCTTATTAGCTCTGTAACGGGATCATACTCTGGTGCCAAACCAACTAAACGGCTGTGTGAGGGAGCTCCATGACCGTTTTTTAGCAGTTTATATTCCTCAGGGAAATCTTCCACCTGGGCTTGACACAAAAGACATAATTCTGCTTGTGTTTGAGAAGGTTTAGTCTCAGCTCTTAAGTCCAAAGAGAGGTTCTCAACAGTTGCTTCAATCAACTCTGACCAGGTATTGAATTGAGATGCTTCGTACTTGAGAGAGTTTACTGATGCTTGATTAAGTCCACAAAACAAAGGTTTTCTCAGCTCTGTCCCAACCTCCTCTGTTCTTAAGGCTGAAGATTTTGGCCATTGCTGATAGGGCAAATATAGAAAAGGTGGTCCTTGAAACCAAGAACTGGTTGCGGACAATTGATCAAGTCTCTTGCCTCGAGTGATGTCATCTGCTGGATTACTTACAGTGTCAACATATCTCCAGTGATCCGGTCTAGTATACTCAAGAATCTCCGTAATGCGGTTTGCCACAAAGATCTTGTACTGGCAGGATTCGGACTGGATCCAGGTCAACACAGTTGTGGAATAAGACCAAAGTGTCACCCTTTCAACATCCAAGGTGAGTTCCTTTTGCAACAGGTTCGCCAGCTGAGCCCCGGTCAGAGCAGCACATAGTTCCAAACGAGGAATAGAAATGGTCTTCTTTGGTGCTACCCTTGAACGAGCCATAACCAGAGATATAGAAATCTCACCATTTCCGTTTACCAGACGCAAATAGGAAACTGAACCATAGGCCTTTTCGGATGCATCGCAGAATATGTGAAGCTCTCTGATGACTGGATCTTCCCAATTCGTTCTTGGACCATACCATCGAGGTACTTGGAGCTTGACCAAATCTGGCAACTCTCCTTCCCATGCCTTCCAAGCTGCCTTGATCCCCTCCGGGATATCTGGATTATCCCATCCTCTGTTAGGTTTCATCCATAATTGTTGCAGAAGAACTTTAGCACGTGTCGTGAATGGAATGATAAAACCCAGAGGGTCATACTGGCGAGCAAGTATACGATATATCACTCGCAAAGTTAGGACAGTATACTCCACTAGACGGTGCTTATAGCTCAAAGTATCCTGCAAGCTATGCCAACTTAATCCAAGAGTTCCCTCGCATGGATCTGTGCAGTCATGACTTAACCCCAGGTTGGTCTCTACTGAACGTAGCAAAGGAGAATCAGAAGCCAGGAGACCAACTTGATGGAACATTGATCTAATGTCTCCACTCCACTCCATGCTTGCCATTATGTTCTACAAGATGGTGGGGAATATACCAAGATTCGTCACTGAGATTAATCTCATCTAACTTTAGTTTCTTAACATATCCAGCTTCAATGAGCTTCTGAATCTCTTTCTCATAAATAGCTGCCTGTGCTGGATCCTTAGCTAGGTGTCTCTCCATTCGAAGCAAAGCCGGCATTACTGCCTCTTGAGATGCTTTAAGGACTGGTGCATTCTCAACTCGAAGTAAAGGAGTCGCATATCTTTTGATTCCGTTCATTTCTTCTAGCTTTGTTTTCTCGTCTAGACATATGAGAGCTTTCTTATCTTGTTTAGACCGCAAAGCATGCTTTGGATTCTGAGAGAAAGGAATTACGTCAACTTGCCATAACTTCTCCACATCTTTATGCAACTGATCCATGGAGAGAGATCCCTGGAAGAAACACTGAGCCGTGGAATTAGTCTTCTCACCCAAGGAAGTAGGTCCATGTAGTACCCATCCCAGTCGAGTATGCAAAGCGGCTGGACTTCCAGGAGGACCAAAACGTACTCGCTCTTTGGAGCAAAGAAGGTGAGGATGATCAGATCCCAAGGTGAGGATGATCAGATCCCACTAGTAACAAAGGTTTAACTCTCTGAAACTCCTCCAGAGGGAGGCCTCTTAGATGTTGGTAGCGTCTCTGTAGGACTTGCACAGGATAAGTTTGTTCAGGTAAGTCAATCATTTGAGCAGTAAATGCACCTTGTCTCTGGTATTTACTTTGCTTGTGAGAAGCTGGAGATATGGTAAAGGAAACCGTTGCACCTTCAATTTTCTCTGTGTCTTGTCGAATGGTTCGAAGAACCAATGATTCTGCCGCCCCATGAAGACCTAAACTTTCTGCTGCAGAAGACATGAGCATAGTTCTCTCAGAACCATCATCTAGGATAGCATACGTCTCCAGAGTCTTTCCTTTGTGGCTCAGAACTACCCTCACAATTTTCAGAAGAACAGAGTTCGGACCACTTGATCGGCTCAAATAAAATATCCCAGAATCTGGTTTGCGAACATTTACTTCATGCAGTACTCCTAAGTGACGATCTTGACACAATGGACATTTTCCTCTTAAGTCACACTTAGATGATCTATGGGCCCAACCACATCTCCAACAACGATTATTGTCAATAATCCATTTCCGTTTGGCTGCCGTTTCGAAGCTCTGAAATTCAGGACAATGACTGAGATGATGATCATTACTGCCACAGCTTGCACATGACGGTTTAAGGCCCTCCTTCTTGCCGTGTCGCAGAATTTCGTGGTTTGCAGTTTCAGAGTTCCTTTTTTGAGTTGGATCAACTTCTTGACTTATGCCATGAAGAAATGTACTTGTGTGATATTGGGACTTGGTAGGCCTTGCTTCTCTTACCTGATACTTTTTCATACCTTTAGACTGTTCAAACACTTGGGTAGCTAGATTCTGACAATCTGATTCTTCTTCCAACCAAACTGAAAAATTCACCAAGTTGTAGGACTGGTCTGGTCGGGTGGTTTTGGCATATCTTGCAAAACTAGCAACCTGATGTGCTGGAAGTTTACTGAGTAACTGATGGACATGTGATGCACAGGATAATTCCTTTGCTCCTTCTTCATGATCCCAGGATTGAAGCATTCCCACAAGAGCTTGAACTCATACAGCAAAGTCACCGAATCCACCAGAATCTCCTGAACGTACAGCGGGTAAGTTCTTAATTGTAGCAATCTCTCACAGGACAAACTGGTGAGGTTGCCCATATCTTTTCTGAAGAGCTTTTAAGGCAGTAGTATAAGGCTGGGAATGATGGGCATAAGCCAAGGCCAGAAGTCGAGCTGCCTCCAACTTCAAATGACCAAGAAGAATATGATACTTGTATTGCTCAGTTTCCTCTGAGGGTAACAAATTCTTTAAAGCCATATTCAGCATGGCAAACTCATGGGGGTCATCACTCTTCAAATATGGAAATGGAAGTCTTTCAATACGGGCCGACCTGGAGGGATGTAGAGCTGTCATACTTGCGTGGGGCACATTCACGGGTGAATGAATAGACATATGCTGGTTAGGGACCATCATTTGCATTCCAATTGGGGATAATGCAGTTATTGGATTTACATCTCTTTGCTGCCCCTGCTCCAGAAGTGCTGATGCAGTGGTTATAACTCTGGGTATCAAAGGATTCTGATGAGACATAATAGAAGGATTATCTTGCTGTGGTACAGTACTAGTTGTCTGCTGTTCTAAAGGAGTTTGATGTGAATGACCAAGAGAAGCATAAGTAAATCCAGCTGATAAATCTCTAGGAGGCAATGTTGCAACCCTTGAAGGAACTGGCAGAACATTCTGGATATGAGCTGGATATAATACTGGATACGAATAATCAGGTAGATATGGAGGCCATAAAAATCCTCCATTTGGAGGGAAAGTTGGCCAACTTGGAGGCATCCACTGGTGACCAGGCATACAGAATGCATTTCCCTGCATTTGATCAGGTGGCCAAAGGCTTTGGTCCCTTCCTACTTGTTGATCACTGGGATAAAAACTGGGATTCATTTGATGATGACTGACTGAAGATGAAAGACCATTACGTTGTTGCTGAGTTAAGCCTTCACCCATTACATTTGGATGCATTAAAGGTGGCCTGAGGTTATCTGGGAGTGGAACTGAGAGCCTAATAGGCGAACATGGATCAGAAAGATGCTGGTGTTGTCTCTCTGATGGCCCTCTAGTGGTGACTGCTGAGGAAGTAGGCATTGAGGAGGTAGATGGCACATACTGAGATGGGGGCAAAGTATTTTGTCTCTGAACTTTTGATGGTGTAGAAAGCACATTATCCTGCTTGGTTTGATGTCGTCGCACACATTCACTCAACTCATCCACAATCGAATCTCTGGCGTTCATCTCATTTTGCTGGATCTCATCTTGCTGGTTTGCTTGTATGGGGATATGACCAGGGGATGCTTGAATAGAACTGCATTCAGAACCAGTAGAAAATGAAGAACTTCTTTTCCTTTGCATATCCTTCATCATGTGTCCCACATCCAACAACATTCCTTTCATTTGTTTGCTCTCCTCAGACAAAGACTTCACCTCATTTTGAGTAGCAGTAATGGAAGCTCCCTGTGATGCAACCAAATGGCTCAAATCTTCTGGCTGGTGTGCCAATTGTCCAGCTGGATGCATTGAAGGATTTAACTGAGTAATCATATAATCTTTGTGCCATCTTGGAGGTTTTACAATCCTTGATGAACGTTTAGGTTTCACACAGTCATCCTCAGTCTCCATTCCAGTTGCCTCTCCGGCTCGAAGGACCATGTAGAAATTTAGGCTGATTTGGCTGTTGCTACTGGAATGGTGGGTCCATTAAAACTCATTCAGTCATCAAGTACTTTTCCCAGTTTATTTGTGCTGACATATAGGAGTAGACATTTCACAGATGGCAGTGATGGTAATTGTTGGTTTCTAAAACCCATAAACAAAACCATTAATAAAATACAAACACAATAGCAAACCTTAAATCATACATCTGAAACATAACTAGAATTCAATATCATATCAAACACAATCATTTAAACTAAAACAAATCAAGAAGGAAACTTACATAGTCAACAACGCAACGATTCCACACAAGCCATGTCTGAACAACAGCTTTTGGTTCAAACAAAAGGAGCCTGAAACATAATTAGTAAGGGCCACAGGTGCTCTTTATCAAGACACAGTCAGCCAATCAGATCACAGCAGGATTTTCTACAAACATATTTTCCTATTCTATTTTGCCTGGAAACTCTTCCAACATGCTTGCGTGTCGCGTGAAAAATAGGCGTCGGTTCTATTTCTAGTATGCACGCGTTTTCCGCCCGCCTCAAGCCGCGCCTGAGATGCGCGTCTCAACGCAGGCAGCCTGCAAGCTCTAACCTGTTAACATGGGAGCCGCTCGCAGCTGAGACGCTTACACGCATCCAATTGTGTCGCCGGCATTAGAATCAGCTGCAGGGCGGGATTTGCACTGAACGCGGAGACTTCCACCACTTAATATGTTCGTTTGGAAACACGAAAATGTACTTATTTTCAGCGCACAAAATATTGCATTCCGTCATTCGGTACACACATGCACTGAACCGAAAGCCCTGTACTGAAACGGTCCGGTACGAATACACGTACACTGTTAAAAATGTATTGTAATTTTACAGGAAATTCCTGGCAACTAATTGCCGTGAATTTACAGCAAGTAATATACAGGTAATATATTGTTTTTTTAATACAATAGAGTCCTGTATTTATACAGCAGTGCTACTGTGATTAAAGTAGCATTATTACAGTAAAATGCTGTAATTTATTTTAATTTACTGTATATTTACTGCAACTCAGTTGCCAGGAATTTCCTGTAATTTTACAGGAGACAATTACAATTGAATATTGTAATTCAAAATATATTGTAATTTCTAAATATAATAAAATACTGCAATTTTCCATCTTACAAAATTAAAACCAAAACAATGGCAACTTTTTATTATTTTTTTTATTATTAACACACTATGCAACATCACATATTACAAACTTATTTTATCTTTTCTTTTTTCATACAAACAAAATTACAGTTTCACTGAAGAATCTAGCTCACTTCCAGACGTCCAGACAGTCTCTCATCAGGGGGAACATGGTAATAAATAACAAAAGGTCCCAACCAGTCTTGAACTGGGGAAGCTGTGGGGTGTTGGTGGGCATCAATACTAGCCCATCAACTCAAAGCCCATGAGTCTTCTTAATAGGGTGCAGACAGGTGCGTTGAGCCGATGTCTCTTCTCTGCTTTGCTGACATCTTGGAGTTGATTCAACAAAAAGCTCTGAAAACAGAGAGAAGGAAAACAAGTTTTCATATCAGTTAATGCTGTAAATACTGTGTAAAAAAAACATAAAAAGTAAACTTGCTTGTAGAACAAAAATGACGTTGATGTATTTAACATCAACACATTTAACAACATAACATTTAGAATTACATTGGTTTTACATTGTTTTTCTTAAATATATAATGTCACTGTATGCACTGTAAATTGAATGTCGCTTTGGACAAAAGTGTCTGCAAAATGGGTCATATGACGTTGCTAAAAAGAACATTATTTTGTGTATTTGGTGTAATTAAAAGTTTAAGCGGTATAAGGTTAAAAAAACACATTATTGTTTCTCCTCTACAGGTACTCCTCTCCTCGCCTTCTGAAACTTGTTGATTTTTACAAAGCTCATCATTCTGAAAAGCGAAGTGTGCTCTGATTGACCAGCTATCCAATCTATCTATAATGTGACTGAAATGTTATGCCTCTTAACATACTGTGCCCTGTCTGGCCGAAGCAACGAGACAAACATTTAATTATAATGTTTATTTCATTATAATGTCAAAACCCATTATTAATGTGATATAAACATGATTTCTAGTCATGTTCTCTTTTGGAAGGCCAAACAAAGTAGTTTCCCTTTTTAAAGAAACAGCGTTTAAGAGTGATGCTTCAATTCAAACGAACAAACAAACACAGAGAGCAATTTCAAAAACATAAGGAGCTGTCTGTTCTGCTCTCTTTAGCTCTCATGAATTTCACACATGGATGTGAAACCAGCCAAAACCTGGATGTTTTAGGCAATATTAAAATCCTGGCAGGGACGTGTCCCATATGAACGGCACATATGGCCACCCTATACAGATCTTCTTCATTCACCAAGAGCTTGTAACACTCCAAAGAGAAATGAAAAAGTAAAATCACATCCAATGACTTTAAAGTCGGCATGAATCGGAAGTTGAGATTGTCATTTTTTTCCTTGCTGTGACGTATATCCAAGTTAAACGGCTTCTGAAATTAGAAAAAAATGTAGGGCGGGGCTTGGTTTCGTCCATCGGGGAATTGATTGGATCATTGGAGGTTGGGCGTTGCAAACAATATTGCATATTGCTGGCTGAGATGACTGACACTGACAAGTTTCTCTGAGAGGCGGTGCAGAAACGAGACAGACACCTATAACCGCACCCTCATCGGCTCTGGCCGCACCCTTTCGCCATGGCACGTGACCGAAAGAGAAGAGAGGTCGTTTCGAGGGGGGATGGTAGGGTAATGTATTTGATTAAAGATTATAAGGGTACATGAATTAAAAAAAAATAATGAAGTGCACAGATAAATCATTCATACTAAACACTACAATATTACATATAAAAAGAATATTTGTCAAATTTGATTTCATGCCGACTTTAACCCCCAAAATTTACTTAATGAAAATTGTAATGTTAAACTCCTGTCTGTCAGACTTTTCTGTGTTTACATAAATGTCTTGCAGGGCAATACCAACTCTATGATAGACACTTAATAGCAATAGCTTTGTCTCCATCCAGCTTTTTAATGCACATTTTAACATTTTGAAAACAAAAACAAAATCCTGAATGGAAACGGTTCAAATTCACATAAAATATTCTAATGGGAATAAAACTTTTTTATGTGGATTGACTCGCTAATCAATGCAACATACTGTAAATGCACATTTGTTGCAACTCTATCAGCTGTTTTAAGTTGCCCCTTAAGTTTTGATCCCACAGCGTTTCATGACTACTCTCCTGTCCATTTCTAATTTACATAACAGAGCTGATGGAAATGCTCTCAAGTTATAGGGTTTCCTTGCCAAATTTCTACGAATGCGCTTAAAAGGTGCAAAGGAATTGGATGGAAACCTGTCTTTTGACATCAATGCATAGAGTATATCATAGAGTCTATTTTCTTTATAAGAGTGCAAGCAGTTTTAACATACCTTTAGTGCTTGAGGCCTCTTTAGGATACTGTTAAACACGTAGACAGTGAAGGTCGCTGCACTCCATTCAGAAGGCTGTTGTGGGGCCCTATCACAGTTGTCCCTTCCAAAGACATCATCCATTTGTCTGCACTTAGTGCCTCTCCTGAAATGCATACACAATATGATAACTAAAAGAGCACTAGAATGCTTCACTACATACATACACGCATGAGTGGCAGTATTGGCAGGATGGGCAAAAGTACCAATTTTATCAGGTGGGAGACAAAGTTATGGTATGGTTTTTCCTAATTTAGACTAGGCATTTTATGGATGCAATAGGCTTATGTAGAATTACAGCCTTTCCTTTCTTCTTTTACATATAACCATATGACAATTATTAACAGGGCTTAAAGCAAGCAAACGTATGTTCCATCTAGCAGCCAGTGTGCAGCTGATCCTGCGGAGTGTCTACAGTCTTTTCCTTCTGCCTTGACTGTTCATGACCGAGGTACAGTTATGACGCGTTTCCACCAACCCCCCTCATTTCAATAAGACGAAATATGATATCAAACACCACTGCCTCCTTTCGTTTTAATTTTCATTCGTTAAACATATTAATAGCCGCAGAAATTAAGTTCAGGGAAATGTATAACGTTAGGCCTAACTTACATTATATAAAACAAAATATTATACCAAGCAGCATATTGTCTCCTTTTTAAATTTTAACATATTAAAAGATTAACTGAATAATGACCAAAGATTACCTGTTAGGTTCACCCAGAACGAGTTATATTTTATGCTTTACCACTAAAGAGACATCAGAGACAGCGGCAAATGTCAGAAGGTCTAGCCAAGTTGAGAGTGCTCCCGACGGATTAATGATCACTGAGCTCCCGCTGATCGCGTGGAGTTGACCGTCTTTGACATCAGCGAAACACATTTTTTAATAGACGCATTCTTTATAAATAAACTGCATATTTGAGTTCTAAACAACTACATTCTCGCCTGAAATAGTTAAAACACTATACCTTTCATGACACGATGACAGTAATATTTTAAAAATTATCAAAAGAAATGGTGGTTGAAATTACAATGCTGCATTGCCACTCCCGAAAGTTCAGTAACGTTACCTTTGAACAAGTACCTCGCGAGCAGGGACTTTCTGAGGGGCATTTTTTTACCCAGAACTTTATTTAGATCATGGTAGCTGCGGTGGAAGCACACTGAGTTCCAGCCCAAAGTCCATAGTTTCTGGGTAAAGTTCTTGCAGTGCAAATTTGGATAGAGTATGAAGACGCGATTTTAACTAACTTCACCCTATTCCACTGAATTATACCAAATGAAAAAATCAGCACTCACTCAGATCACCAGTATTAATATATAAAGACTTATAAAAAAGAATTTATGTTACATACCTGAGACATGTTGTTTCTTCCAAAAAAATGTAAAAATAGTTCTGGTACCGTCCGTTGGCCGCGTAATTTCAAAATTCAAACAGCAGCGATCCCACAATGCTATGCGGTTGCTGTAAAAGAAATGCTTCTACGGTGTAGATACAATAATTTTACAGGACTGTCCGTTAGTTTCCCATCATGCATTTGCATTAACAACAAAAACATGAATACACTGCATTGTGGTAAAATTTATTGTAAAAATTACATCAATTGCTAACAGTGTACCGTTACACTCCTAATATATATATATATATTAGGGGTGTAACGATACGCGTATTCGTATTGAACCGTTCGGTACGACGCTTTCGGTTCGGTACGCGGTACGCATTATGTATACCAAACGGTTCGTTGGAGTAATTAATTATATTTGAAAAAAAAAAAAAGAGAGAGAAAGAAATATAATGATATGCGTTCAACAAGGTAGCCCAATAACCCAAACAACGTAACAGGCAACGCCCCTGACACTCCCGAAGAAGAAAAAAACACCATCTTATATGTTTATGTTAGGCTACTCAGCAGGCGCTCGCTCACTCAGTACACGCTGAAGGCTCGTTGCAAAATAGCCAATGCATTTAACAGACTAGAAATGAGAAGATCCTCCAATAACCAACAGGTCTGGTGTTTGGGTGCACTTTGGATTCCCTTTAAGCTATAATGGTGATGGCAAGAGAGTGGTGGATAAAAAAACAACGGTATGTCGCATCTGCAACATGACAGGGTACACCAGCGGGATTACAAAAAAAAAAAAAAAAAAAAACCAGCGGGAATATCTGGGATATATGCGTCAGTACTATCTGGGAAAAGACGAAAAAAAGGAGAAACATGCACGCAGCAAACTATCCCTGCAGCATTTAGAAACTATAGCTTACAGGGAATCCAACCCAAACACCAGACCTGTTGGTTATTTTAGGATCTTATATTTCTGGTCTGTTAAATGCATTAGACATTTTGCAACGAGCCTTCAGCGCGTGCTGAGTGAGCGAGCGCCTTAGGGGCCGTTCACATATTGTGCCTAAAAACGCATGGAAAACGCTAAGCGCGTCTTTCTCCTCCTTTCCAAAGCGCTCGGGCAGAAGCGCTCATGAGGCGTCTGTCTTTGCTAAGCAACAATGACGTGCTCTCTCCATGAGACGCGGAAATTTCAGCGAAGGATAAATGGATTTGCAGCTCTAAAAATCGCTTGCAGTAGCTCTGCTAGTGAATTTATTTCAAAATTGCAATCCATATACAACTATGATCAGCTGTTCCTTCATCTTGGCTGAGCTCTCAACGTTGTTACGGGAAAGGATGAAGCTGATTGGTTGGTTCTTGTCACATGACCCGCGGTGCGCTTGCGGCATTCTGAAAAGTTGAGATGTTTTTACATTTTGCTGTATCTAAAACGTATCGAACCGAACCGAACCGAACCGTGACATCAGTGTATCGTATCGAACCGAACCGTGAATTTTGTGAACCGTTACACCCCTAATATATATATATATATATATATATATATATATATATATATATATATATGTGTGTGTGTGTGTGTGTGTGTGTGTGTGTGTATGTGTGTGTATGTATGTATGTATGTATGTAAATGTGTGTGTGTGTATATCTACTAATGACTGTTTAATGACAATAGTATGCAAGATTTTCTTTTAAACTTTTTCTGTGGCCTATGACTATCCCACTTTTTTAAATTAACTCTAAATTTTATAATGTTTTTTAAGGATGTTAAAATGTTATAATATAATGGTATTGATGTTTTACGTGTCCTTTCATCTTAGTTTACAAACCGTTATTTTATTATTACAGTCGGTTCAAAATCCGCCCCTTTGCGCCACCTGGCAGTTGTTAAGTGAATTATTTTAACATGCAACTGAATTCAGTTAATGCCACGGTAAGTAAATGCGCAGCAGCAAGGCCCATTTAGCTTGTCAGCCTACTGTACATGCATAGTTCTTTAAAACTTGTTAGAATTAATTATACTCCTTTATGAGAAATGAATGAACATTAAAGTTTTCTTCAGACGTAAGTTTGTGGATATAACTCTCGTCGATGATCTCCAGCACTCCTCAACACTTCTAAGCATCGGTGGCCTTCAGCCTCAGAGAAAGTTATTTTATAGCTCCTTTATTCAAGTTATTTTAATAATGCATAAAAAAATATTTCTCTGCGCACGCAGAGACGCGGCTCAAAGTCTTCTTGCTTTTGTACCAACAACATATACATACCAAGTATGTCAAAATACTTGTCTTGGAAAGTGTGTTTGAAAAAGTCTGTGGTATGTCTTAAGTGAAAGTAAAGAGTTGAGAAAGAAATCGGATGTGTCTCATTGGATGCGTTCTTTGTCTCTTAAAGTGACCGTGCCTAATTTACTAGCTCTGCTGTCAGTGTCTCTAATGTATGAAAATTAATGTAAATCACTCACTGCTCTTGACTGATTTACTGTGAAGACTGATCTGTGAAATATTGTACACAAAAAATCTTCATACTGTAGACAACCAGTGAAACTTATTTTCATTTTGGTTTGACTGTGTATTTTATTTTACGTTGAAGACTATGCAGTGCTATTTTAAATTAGTTTCTGGACACCTACAAACTTAAAAAAATGTAAGCATTGTTTAAATAGCACAAATAAATAAATAGAATGAACATAAAGTACAAATTAAACAATTTCAGACAGGGCTCACTGTACAACCTGCACCAGGGCCCCTCTAACCCCTGGGTTAAGGTACCAAGATGGAGCAATGCACTGTGTGTACTGTAAGAAATAAAACAAGAAGGCATGTGGTTTAAAAGATGTCAGGTACAATAAAAAGCACATCTGTATGCAATAGTTTCATTATTTTCATTATTATCCCGAGTGACTTCCTATAAATAATTTGTGTGACCAAATCATGTTTTGCGCAAGTAACTGAATAAGTTAGTAGCGCAAGTGTCACCAGTGGAAAAGGTTAGTGAAGTTCCCTGATCAGTGCATTACATCATGAACAGAACGCGCATCAGTTCACTGATGGGGATCGTGTCCAGTGTATCCATCACTGGGTTCTGTTGTATTTTGTCGGATCATGCCACTTGTGTCTGTTGTAGACCTGCTGTGCGTTTTTTTAATGAATGAATGAATGAATGAATGAATGAATGCTTTATTTCGAACATAAGCATAAAACAAGTAACAAAAGAAAGTAAACTGAAAATAAAAAGACAAACAAACCAAACAATTAATGATAATAATATGAAACCAACATGTAGGAAAAGGAGTAGGATGAAGCATAAGCTTATTAAAACCTACCCCTTCTCCACTATTCAATAAACAATCAGTTTTCCCTAATGAACATATTTACATATTACCTATCTACAAAAAATAGAAAATAAATAAATTAAGAAAACAAATACATAAATTATTTTTTACCGATTGCTAAATCCCTTCCTCCTCCCTATACCTTTTGAAAACCATATGTTTGTACTGCTTCTTAAACTGGGTCATGCTTGGACATAGCTTAACCTCCACACCCAAAATGTTCCACAACCTCACTCCACAAGCAGAAACACAAAAACGTTTTATTGTTGTACGTACCTGCTGATGTTTTAAATTAAGCTCCCCTCTCAGGTTATAACCCCCCTCTCTGTTAAAAAACAATTTTTGTATATTTCCAGGAAGTTTTTTGTGTATTGCTTTGTACATGATTTGTGCTGTTTGAAAATGAACCAGATCAATGAATTTTAATATTTTAGATTTTAAGAAAAGTAAATTTGTGTGCTCTCTGTAACCAGTATTATGTATTATTCTTATGGCTCTTTTCTGCAATATGAATAGTGATTGTATTGAACATTTATAAGTATTGCCCCAAACCTCTGCACAGTAATGTAAATATGGTAAAATCAATGAACAATTCGCTTGTTAAGTCTGACGTCACGTAGCAGCGCTTCCGTGTCCAAACGCTCTATCAGTTACCACGAGAAAACAACAAAAGGTGCTAATACAAACTCACAATGTGATAGAATATTAGCGAAAAAGTTATAATCTTAACCTTTAACTCCATACCGAAGTCCCAGATAGCCAGAAAATGAAAATATAAATATAAAAAAATATATAAAAATTATTTGTGTTTGGGACGCTGTGAGCAGGGAGACTGTAGTGTATACTGTAAGTTTGAAAGCGTTTAGCTTAAATGATTAATATGAATAAACAGTGCTCATAAACGGCTGCTGAGGTCGTATTCTCAAGTGAAGTGAGTTGAGGCTTGGACCCGGAAACAGCGCTTCTTACGTCATCACTTAACAACCGAATAGAGAATGTGGAGTGATTTATGGTCCAGAATGTGTCTTGCTTTACTAAGAACAGAAATACTCCTTGACAATTTGCTGTGAACATATTTTATATGTGACTTACAGTTTATTTTATCATCAATTATTACCCCAAGAAACTTATTTTCATTTACTCTTTCAATGCCCACCCCATCTATTTGTATCTGTACCTGTGTATTCTTATTGCAATTACTGAATAATATGAATTTGGTTTTACTTAAGTTTAATGATAATTTGTTTCTATCAAACCACATTTTCATTTTGCACATTTCAGAAGTAATCCTTCCCAGTAGTTCATGCAAATCTCCACCAGAACAGAAAATACTAGTGTCATCTGCAAATAATACTATTTTTAATGTTTTTGAAATGTTGCATATATCATTGATATAAAGTAAAAAGAGTTTTGGACCTAATACTGACCCCTGGGGGACGCAACAAGCAATGTCCAAGCATGATGATGAATATTCACCCAATTTCACAAATTGTTTTCTGTTGCTTAAATAACTTCTCACCCAGTGCAATACTAACCCCCTAATCCCATACCGTTTCAGTTTATTGATTAATATTTCATGATTGATTGTGTCAGACGCTTTTTTAAGATCTATGAATATTCCAACTGAATGCAGTCTTTGGTCTATTGCCTCTGTGATCACCTGAATTGATTCAGTTAGTGCCAGTGATGTTGAACTGTTTGCTCTAAATCCATATTGACTGTCAGAAAGTAATTTGTATTTGTTTATGAAATTTTCTAATCGGTTATTGAATAGTTTTTCTAGTATTTTCGAAAATTGTGAAAGTAAAGAAACAGGCCTGTAATTTGTGAAGTGGTGTCTATCCCCAGTTTTATACAAAGGTACAACTTTTGCTATTTTCATTTTATTAGGAAATTTACCAGTTTGGAATGATAAATTACAGATGTATGTAAGTGGTTTTGAAATCCCATTAATGACCTTTTTTACAACTTTCATATCAATTTCATTTAAATCAGATGTTTTACCTTTAAAGTTATTTACAATATGTATTATTTATTTTTCTTCAACTGCTGTAAGAAACATTGAACACGGATTTCTCACTATGAGATTATCCTCCCAATCCACGGATGACAGTGAATCAGGAATTTTTTCTGCTAAGCTTGATCCAACATTTACAAAAAAATTATTAAAACTGTTTACCACATCATCCATATTATCTTTTTTCATATTGTTATCAATAAAATATTGAGGGTAGCTCTTTTGTTTCAAACCATTTCTAATAATGCTATTCAATATGTTCCATGTTCCTTTAATATTGTTTTTGTTATTATCTAATATTTTACTATAGTAATCTTTCCTACATGCCCTTATAATATTGGTTAACTTATTCTTATATTTTTTGTATTTATTTTCTGCCTCTTTAGTCCTTCGTTTTATGAATTCTCTATATAGTGTATTTTTCTATTTACAGGCATTTTGTAATCCCTTTGTGAGCCATGGTTGATCTTTGTATTTTTGATTTCTGTAGTACTGTTTTATTGGACAATTTTTATCATATAATGACGTGAATATACTTGAAAAAGTTTCATATGCACTATCAATATTACTTTCATTTTATACCTTTTCCCAATTTAGTGCTAGTAGATTGTTCTTAAATGCAGTTATAGTTTCCGCTGTCCTTACTTGTCTGTATTTTAGTTTTTCTTCTGGCTGTTTTCTCTGGCTGTTGTTATTATAAACAGAAAAAATGGTAGGTGGTCACTGATGTCGTTAATTAATAGTCCACTCACTGTATTAATGTCAATATCATTAGTGAATATGTTATCGATTAATGTAGCACAATAGGATGTGACTCTACTCGGTCTGGTAATTTTGTGGTATAAACTCATGCTGTACATTGTATTAATAAATTCATCAATCATTTTGTGCTTATTTGCATTAAGCATGTCAATATTTAAATCACCACAGATAAATACAACTTTTTGATTAGTTTTTGAAAACATTTCCTCTATCCAGTTATTGAATGCTTCGATACTAGAGCCTGGTGCATACAGCTGATTAATACATTTTTACTTTTTTCTTCATATATTTCAATTGTTATACATTCTAATAAGTTATCAATCACAGTTGTCATTTTTTCCACTACTTTATAATTTAACATTTTATCTACATACACAGCCACTCCTCCTCCACTCTTGTTCTTTCTATTTACACAGTTAAATTCATATCCATCCAGTTCAAAATCCATTCCTTTATCTTTATTGATCCATGTTTCTGATATAGCAATAATTTTAAATGGTTTTATAAACTGACTTAGATATTCCCTTATGTTATTGAAATTTGCATACATACTCCTGCTATTAAAATGGATCATTGATAATTTGCTATCCTTTTTAATGGTCAAATTGTACTGTTCATCTGTGTAGTAGCAACAGTTGTTGTTAATATTAGAGAAAAAATTATTGTCCGGGTCTATGTCATGCTCCATGTCCAGTAAATTATGATCAGTGTATTGAAATGTTCTCAATTCAAGTTTTTCATGATCAGCAATCATCTGTGTTATATCTCCAATGCCTCCAGATGTAGATGAATAACTTCTGTCAGACCGAGTCATTATGGTGTGTTGTGTATGAGCCATCATACCTTACTGTCCGGATTGTAATGATCATTCGTATTTTTCCAGTTCCTCGATGTTTCCTGATGACAAGGGCTTTGGCTTGTTCAGGTGTCCCATTAAGTTTGCTAAATACTTTACAGTTTGATGTCCATGTATGTTGAATTTTACTCTGTTTTTTCATAAGACGTGCTTTTCTGGTGATATCAGCGTTTCGTTTTGTCAGATGCTCATTGATGAATACGTTTGATCCTTTCAGTTTCCTTCCTTGTTTTAACAGAGCTGTTTTGTGTTTTCGGCTGATAAATCTCATAATGACAGCTCGTTTGTCGTTACCATCTCTCCGGGGCAGAGGGTGGCAAGCCTCTATGTTGTTGCAGTCCATTTCAATCCCTTTGGATTGTAGGAAGGCAGCCACCTGTTGCTCTACGGAATGGGTTATGTTACAGGCCAGTTAACACGAGACTCTTATCGGGCGATAAAAAAAATATCGCCCGTTAATCTATTCTCAAAGTTGGGTTGGGAGCTGGGTCTAGGCGAACTATGATGACTTTCACCTTGATATTTTATATAACGGACTGACTGAGGCCAGCCTAAAAAGATGCTCAGGACAGTTGACGGGCCACTGCTGCGCATCGTCACGAAAGCTTATCTTTTTCATATGTTTTTAAGCCTTACCACTTGTCGATTTAAACATTAAAGCATCCAAACACAAGGCGCGAAAAGCTGAACTGACCTGGTTAATCGCGCGCTGTGTTCGGTGCGGAGAGAGAGAGAGAGCCGCGTATCACAGACAGCGACACTGAACCGAGCTCTCTTCTGCGAAGTTCTACTCAAAGTCCCTCCTGAACGAACAAATATAAATCGCAGTTTGAACAAACAAAAAGATGTGAAAGAGTCCAATTCAGTACTCGCGGTGTTCTGGTGTTCAGGGCTCACGCAGAGAAAGGCGTCTCAAAATAAAAGCGTTTTCAAGTGTTTTGATCAAAACAATTGAACATCGATTTTGCTTATTTTTGCTCTAGTGCAGACAAATACACACGAAATATGTCAAAATATCCACCTTGGAAATTATGCACGAAAAAAACTGTCAGTTATTTCTTAAGTGAAAGTAAACAGTTGAGGAAAAATGGGATGTGTATTATATTGGATGCATTCATCGTCTCTTAAAGTGACCGCGCCTATTTTAGCTACTGGCTGCTATAATGTTAATCCAAGAAAATGAAAATGAAAATCACTCACTGCTCTTGACTACTTTTTACTTTTAGCAGTCAAACCAAAAATTATTCAGACACCAGATATGTTTTTTGATATATATAGCAAAACTGTTTTAATGTGAGGAATGTTGAAGGTGTCTGAATAAATGTAGGTTTCAAATTTGATTTTTACATTGAAGACTATCCAGTGCTTTTTTTACATTTAATTATTTAGTTTCTTTACCTTGACACCTACAAACTTGAAAAAAAAAACATAAACATTGTGTAAATAGCACGAATTAATAAAAATAAACGAACATACAAATTAAACAATTTCAAATAGGTCCCACTGGTACAACCTTCACCGGGTTCCCGCTGATCCCAGCTAGGGCCCTGCTCACGCCTGTTTCACACATTCTCCATCTGCAGTGCGTATGCAGTCTGTGTGCATTACGTATGTGGTGCAGCACAGACTCACACAGGATGCATTTGCAGTTCACTACTCTGTACGTAAACGATCGCTGCACTGCTGCAGACGCAACGCTCCTGGAACGCAACTGGAATCTGTTAACATGGGTGCGTAAAAAAAATATGAAACGCATACACACTGCAGACGGAGTATGTGTAAAACAGGCGTAAGGTTGTTTGCACCTTGTGCAATTTGGAATTAGTTTACAGCTTTTTCAAGCACTTTGTGATGCATTTTGGAAACAGGAGATGAGCCCCTTTTCTAATGCACCATCTAGCTTGATAAACTCCTTCTCAAAGACTTACTGTTTGTCAATTTTATTTGGGTAACACACATATTATGAATGCCGTCGGCAGAATTCGAATGAGCCATTTTAATCTAGATTAATCTAGATTAATTTTAAGATCACAGTGAGATTAAACTAGATAAAAAAAATTAATCTTGCCCACCTCTAGTTTTTATTAAATATATGTATTGACTGCATGATCATATCATCGTATTATTTACTGCAATGCGACCTAAAAAAGTAAAGCTTGGCAAGCCGAGCAACGAGCATTGCTGCAGGTTGATTTTTGGCGGATGTGCTGTGCTTGTGCTGCTGCGGTCATCTTTATTTAATCGGGTGAAACATCTGTCTCTCACTCACAGCAGAGTCTGTGAGTGGAGTAGCAACAACTTCCCCTCAGCGCTCAAAGCATCAGCTGATACCAGAAACACTGCTTGCCTTCACTCGGTGCATTAAGTACTTAATAAATAAGTAAATGACTTATTGTAAGCTTTTTTACCTATATCACATGCCAAACTAATAACATTGTAAGCATTAAATCTTTAATTGCTGCTTTCTGGTGTGAAAATTTTGTTTGTGAGGAAACTAACTGTACATTTTTGTCAGTTATTTTATCTAAACAGATCGATGAATTTCTTCAAGATTTCAAAATCAGATAGCCTACTGATAATGTAGTAGCACTGTAAAATGTAATTTGTTTTAATGCATTATTGGTAAAGTGATTGCGTGTGAATGTGCTGTATCTGTTTAAATCATGCTTTTACCTGAAAATATTCAGTAAAAGAAACAGACAAACTCCTTAGCATTTAGCAGTCATTATAACCTTCTGATCAAGCCATAGCTAAATATGTGTAACATGAGTTCTTGCTGAGTATGCAGTTATATTACGGGTTGTTGGCATGAATTGTCCTTGTGATGGAGGATCTTGAAGCGAGTGAAAACCACGACGCTCAGACTCTTAATATCCTCTCCTCGCTCTAGTCAGAATCACACCGCTCCGGTCATCCTTTACTCGGCGGCGTGTCTCTGTCAGACTCGCGGGGGAGGGTTGAGCCACTCAGAACAGAATCGGTGGATGTTAAAAAGAAAACTGATTTTCATTCAAACAAACCGATATAAATTACAAATTTGAGTTAATTGATAAAATCGATTTATCACCCAGCCCTACTTGCTTTCATATAATTTAATGAAAAAAAATAAAACAATGCAGCTGCATTTAAATGCAGGTGTGTAAAATATGTGCAAGATTTGCACTGCACGTGTGATGGTAATAGTGCTGCTTTTATTCTTATTTATTTTATCTTCATTACAAATCTTGTTTGGTTTTATTTTGGATAATTGCAAGTAAAAAATAATATACGTTGTAATGCATATGCAAAATGCAAATTAATATTCATATTCAAGTATTTGTTCAAAAATTATTAATACGCATTAAAGACCTTACGCATTAATTTTCAACATTCAACACTCAATTATTAGGCTACTTCTTCATGTGCTCTGTGGCAAACTTAATGCATGTGCTTGAGTGCTGAATATATTAAAACTTGATTATGTAAATTTAATATAAACCTCTGATTAGTTGAATATAACAAATGAACGACTAGAACTAGAAAATCTTACATAGGGGCAAACCATTTTTTAGTCTATAACTTTAAACAACAGTCCTATATAAACCGGTTCAGCAACTTTGAAAGCCTCATAAGACACTGTCCATATGAAAGAGCAAGAGATTCGCGCCTTTATGTCGACCCCCACAAGTCATACATAAATACAACCAAAAAACCCAACCCTCTCCAGCTGAACTGAATTCGGTCTGTGTTTTGGCTCTGAGAAATGGTGTTACTGGGCTGAAAGATGACTGCACTCAGCAGCACTATTCTTTGTATTTATTATTTTCTCACAGCCCATATTATTATTTTCACACGACCACAATGATAATAACAAATCATCAATTAATAATTAATCATTATTTTACGAAAATCATTGTTATTTGTGATCGTGGGTGTTTGTGGAAGGCTTTAAGACCAAGCGGAATCCTCTGTTCCCGCCTCACAGCGTGCAGGACTCCGCTAACTGAAGCAGCTTCACTGTCTGCGGTTTGACTTTACTGAATCAGATTGAGGCGAATACAACTTATTGATCATGAGACCAACACTTAGCAAGGCAGGAAAACATTCATTCTAACGGAAGGAAGACATATTTCATTGAGCTAATGCTGTTAAAGAGAGAGAGAGAGATTTTTATATTTTTAACCACATTTTTATTAACTACACAAATTCAGGTACAACTTACAAAGTCACAGTTACTCAAAAACTCCTACAAATTTCAATGCATCATTTTCAATACAGCACCCAACTTTTTCTACACTCCAAACCGCTTCAAACTCTTCCAATTTCTTCATATGAGAGTAGAAAATAAAATCATGTTTTACTCTTGCTTTTATGAGTCTCTTGAACAAACATTCAACATTTTTACTGGTACCAATGCATAATTCTATATTTCCTACTAATATAAACTGCCATTTTGGCTTGACCCAGAATAAAATTTAACAACCGTCCTTTCCTATTTTTCCTTTTACAATATTTAAAACCAAAAATGAACACAACCATTGTAAAAATTTCATTAACATTAGCAAATATAATCTCCAATAAAGCCAAGAAAGATCTTAATCTCTCACAATGTATAAAACAATGAAATATGGTTTATCTTTGATCACAAAAAGGACCGCAATCTTGCAATCTTGGATTCAACACTGAGATAAAAGCATTAACAGCAACGATCCCATGTAAAATTTGCCATTGAAGATCACCCACATTTTTAGTCAATGGTGGTTTGTAACAAGGGCCCCGAAAAGCTTTGACTTCAATATCAGCACTTAAATGGTCTCTCCATGGTGTATCCATTCTTTTTAATTTGTCTTTATTTATCACCTTCACAGAAACTTTATATAAACTATTTCCACCCATTGTATCAAAAATAATGTCTCTCAAAATATCTGAAGTCATTAAAACATGTTCATTTTCAATTACACTTTTAGAGATCACCATACAAGGAAAAATATCTGTTTTATCAGGAAGCGCTTGACTCGACACAAAGTTCCAGTCTTCATCAATCAAATTGTCTCGCCACTTCTTTAACAAAAGTTGGGCAGTCCTTTTGGATTTAATTCCAAGTCTCTGCGCAAGTGCATGAGCCTTGTCCAACGTGAAACCAGCCACTTCTATTAAATCCTTCATTTTAACAACTCTGGCTTTTGTTAATGCTTGCATCAACCATAAAGTTGTGTTTCCACAAAACTCCAGTCGAGCACCATTAATCAAAGCTTCTTCCAAAAACCAATACATAGACTTACATGACAATGATCTTTTTACCTGCCATACACCATGCTCTTCTTACACTCTCATAAAATGAAGAAATAGACTTCAAATGAAAACTCTTACAATCTGTCCAAAAATATATTTTTTCTAAAACCCCACCCTCCAACCTTACTTAAAAGACAACAGGCTGGTCCAAACCATGATAAAGTGGGTCTATATAAAAACTTTTGAACAAACTGTAGCCTTAAAGCTACTTTCCTACGTACAGTAAACAACCCCTTGTCCACCTTCTTCCTTTGGAAGATAAAGAACATTTCGTGTTAACCAATGTAATCTATCCCAAAATAAATTTATCATCTTGACCTGTATTTTTCCAAGAACCCCTACTGGAGGCTCTAAAACGGATAACCTGTGCCATAATGAGGAGGCTACTAAATTATTAATGATTAATGCTCTCCCCCTAAAAGACATTTTAGGTAAAATCCATTTCCACCTTCCTAACCTTCCTTCAACATTTTCCAGAACATTTTCCCAGTTTCTTTGCATTATTATTTCATCACCCAAAAAAATTCCAAGATATTTAAGACCTCTTTGTGACCAAACCATCTCACCCGATAAGTCCAGTTCTCCTTTATTCCATTTTCCGACCCTATATGCTGAACTTTTAGCCCAATTTACTTTTGCAGATGAAATTTTTGCATAAACATTAACGATATCAACCAGTTTATTAATATCATCCTGTCCACTGGTTAAAACCAATACATCATCTGCATAAGCTGATAGTTTTATAGGTGGAAAAGTACTCTCCTATCTAAAACCATCTAAACGAGTCCTAATTTTATGTAGCGTAGGTTCTATTGCTATTGAATAAAGCATACCTGACAAGGCAGATCCTTGTCTAATCCCCCTTTCTATTTAAAAAGGGCTACTCAAACCACCATTGATTTTCAGTACACTTTCAATATCCTCATAGAGCACTTTAACAAAGGCAGTGAAAGCAGGTGGAAAACCCAAAGTTTCAAAAATATACCATTAAAAACTGATGATCCACCCGATCAAATGCCCTTTCTTGATCTATGGAAATTAGACCTTTTTTTTCCCAACAGTCAGGATATATTATCCAGTATTGATCTATTAGGTACACAATAAGATTGATCTAAATGTAAAAAATAAAGAAATTGGTCTCCAGTTTTTTATCTCTTTGAGATCACCTTTCTTAGGGAGCAAGGCTAAAAAAGCTCTTCTGCAGCTTAGTGGCTGTTTTCCTTTATCCAAACTATCACTTAAAACTGCAAGTAGATCTTCTCCTAACAAATGCCAAAATGCTTTAGAAAATTCAACAGGCAACCCATCTAAACCTGGTGCTTTACCAGTTTTCATACTCTGCAAAGCATTAAAAACTTCATCTATTGTTAAAGAACATACCAGTTTTGTATATGAATCCTCATTCACTTTTGGAAGCTGATCTGCCACAAATTCAGCCATTAACTGATCATCGACAAAGCTGCCGGTATACAGCTCTTTATAAAAACTGACAGCCCTTTTACGAATGTCAGAAACCTCAATAAGAATTTTTCCATCTTCTGACCTTAAAGGTGCCATCTGTAATGTTTGGCAAAAAAGTCATACTCCACATTCCATAACAGATGGGGGCAGTATGCCTCAATAAAGTGAATTGGTCTACTCTAGAGTAACAAACGAGAAACGGCATAGTCTCTGTGCTGCGCCCCTACTTTCACAACAACACTACAGCCATAGCCGAAGCCTAACTGTGCGTTCACACCGCCGGCGTCTAGAGCGTCAAAAATCGCTCTTGCCGCTCTGCTCACGACGCTGCAGAAAGATTTGTGAGCGCTCAGACGCTCTAACGTAGATCGAATGCTTATTTTGTATTTAAAGCGGCCGCAAAGCAAACAAGCTTGTTGATCTCGTGCAGACTAACCACAAGGAGTTATAACCTCATTAAATATTGTTGTGGACGAAATATTAGGATCCTTTACTTAAAATGAACAATCTCAGACACCTTGGTCCACGTATCACTTTTAATTTATTTTTTTATGTCCCTGTAGGCAAACAGGGACACATCATAGATTAATACAAACGCTAAACAGCAATAATCAACCTGTCCTTTATTCTGCTTGGGAAATAATGTGCCAACTCTCAAGCATTCACCGTGAGACACACGCAATTGACTCTTTTCACACGCTTTCACGCCACACATCAATTTTTTCACGCACAGAAAAACCACGAAGCAAAGAGGACACGGAGACCAACAGACTAGACAGAGCAGGTTAGTTATGATACATAGGGGTGTGCAAAAAATCGAATGCGATTTTCATGCACCTCTCATCAGTAAAGACGCTCCTGTAATTAGAAGTATATCTCCAGCATGTGCATTCAGATCAGGGTTGCCAGGTTTTCACAACAAACCCTGCCCAGTTGCTTCTTAAAACTGGTCCAAAACTAGCCCAATCGCGTTTCCGGGAGGATCCCCGATAAAAATTGCTTCCCGGGGTTAAAATATAAATTTTTGGGAAGGGTTTCCCTGGTAAAATTTGCATTTTAGGGGTTAAATATCACATTATTGGTATTGGGATTTCTTCAAACCGCGGACATGAAAAACAACCGCAGACTTGGCAACACTGGTTCAGGTGGAGCGGCAGTAACTTCACAGAACCTTAGTCTACCGACAACTAACACAAAATCGCTTTCAAAATCGACAAAGAATCGCCTGCGATTTTAACATCGATGTTGTGTAGATTGTCAGTGAATTACGGCTCTGTGTAGTAAATGCCAACCAGTGTTGCCAAGTCTGTGGTGGTTGTTTTTCATGTCTGCTGGTCACAGCGACCCCAATACAAATAACGTGATATTTAGCCCCTAAAATGCGAATTATACCAAGGCAACCCTGCTAAAAAAACTATATTTTAACCCCGGGAAGCAATGTTTTATCGGGGAATCTTCTGGAAGCGAGATTGGGCTAGTTTTGAGAAGCAACTGGGCAGGATTTGTTGTGAAAACCTGGCAATCCTGATCTGAACACGTGGTGGAGATTTACTGCTAATTACAGGAGCGTCTTTACTGATGAGATGTACATGAGTAAAGACATGCACAGCCCTATATAATAAAATGGGTAACGTTAAGTTATAGCTAGCTAATTATCAAACGCAGCTACGGTTAGCCATTGCTAACATTAGCACGTTTATCGAACAGCCTTCGATACATTTCTATGTTATAACTTCCCGAAAACAAATACACAAACATATAAAACAAACTTCTAGCGAAATACTAACAGCATCTAATTTGCAAGTTCGGAGTCGAACCTCATTTCTTTCAGGTCCATCCGTTGTCTCCAGCGATTAAAAGCAGTGCCGATGTTTACTCTGGTATTCTTATCAGATTTGATTTGTGATTCCGAGCGCGGTTGTTTCCCTGTAGCGGGTGTTGGTCTCTTGCCAAGGGCTTCAGCTATCCTTCCGCTCTCTTCTCTGAACTGAAAGTAGTGGGCTGTACTTTCCACACGACTGACATCAGGTCCAGGTACGCCCTGCGAGTTATTCGTGTATTGCAGGTTGGCTGGTTGGTTATGTCGCCCGCATACCGCCTCCCACAGCCGAAACTGGTATTAAGACACCTGTCGGGCCGGGGCTAGTAATGCTAATGCTAATTAAGGTTGATATCTCTGCAGCACTATAACTTGACATTTTTTTATGACATCATCGCCCTTATTTCTTCTCATTCTTTTGATGCGTGTAGGTCATGTTATGGATATTTTTACCTCAATTTCTGCATATGGCACCTTTAAACACTGAATATTTTTCCTTTGGCCATTTTTCCTTTCCAAACTGAAAAAGAACTTTGATGGGGCATCCATTTCAGAATTCTGAAATCTGGATCTAACCAATGCCCCCTGAGACCTGGTACCTAATAGATGTGCTAATGTTGCTTTTTTTCCCTTTAAGAGCCTGCAATTGATTTTGATTTGCAGTGGCTCCATTTAAAGTCTGAAGTTCCACTATATCCATCTCTAGACTTCTTATGGATTGAACCATGTCTCTAGTAAAATTAAAAGTGTACTGATTATAGAGATCAGAAAAAATGAAAAACATTTACAAAAATGGGCATCTTCAAGTAAAGCACTATTCAAATGCCAATAGGCACTCCTAATTTTAATAGAACTAATAAAATTACATGCTACTATCATTGAGTGATCAGAGAAGTCAACAGGACAAATAAAACGACTTAAAACATTGTTTCTGATATTTAAAACAATAAAACATATCCAGTCTTGCTAAAGAGATAGAATTTTCTTTCACATGAGCCCATGTATATTGCCTTTCGTTACAATGAAAATTTCTCCACACATCACAAAGTTGCAAAGTTTTAATCATATTCAATAATTTATTTTTTGAAGCCAT
This sequence comes from Carassius auratus, assembly GCF_003368295.1. Lineage (NCBI taxonomy): Eukaryota > Metazoa > Chordata > Actinopteri > Cypriniformes > Cyprinidae > Carassius > Carassius auratus. The sequence goes on from NW_020527736.1 coordinate 87,370, forward strand.
ATGAGGTTCAGTGTGATTCCTATCTAAATCATTGCTTGTACAATTAAAATCTTAAAATCTCTAAAAACTTTGCATATAACATTGTTTCAGACTACCACATAAAGTTTCCAGAAACAACATTCTTTCCATTGACTTCACAGGAGCATAAACATTTATCAATTCTAAAGTATCATTATCAAACTTTGCTCTTATCTTAATTAAACGGCCTTGTATTACTTCAATAACATCAGAAGATATTGGTAGGCAGGTCTTTGAGAACAAAACAGCCACCCCAGCACTAAGAGCAGTCTTATGACTCAAAACAGTCTTTCCTTCCCACTCCTTCATCCATTCAACTTCATTTCCCTTTGTGCTGTGTTTCTCTTGCAAAAACATAACATCTATGTTTTAAAATTTCATTAACTCATAAACTTGTGCTCTTATATTTACATCCCTCGCTCCATTTACGTTCAGGGAAGATATTTTAAAATGACTCATTATGAGGGATGAAAACAGCACAAAAAAACAAATCCACATTACTCCATTATTGTTGTGACATATCATTATGCATTGTCTGAGGATGCACCTTTTGTACAATCTTTTTTTAAACGATACACCTCAGGGTTCGACAAACATACTTCACCTTTCTGCTTCATAAGCATTTTTGCTGAGTCAATGAATAACGAAAGATCAGGAAGAAAATCTACACTGTAAAAAATGATTTGTTGACACAACTTGACTTGGTCAAGTCATCTTATTACATTGACTCAGTTAAGTTTAGCCAACATTAGGAGTTAAGTTCACTCAACTTATATGTATTTGTTGAAATAACTTGCAGTAAATTGGGCCATCGTACTGTATCAATTAATAAGCATTTAGATTTTTTTGTTAAGTCAACTTAAAAACTTATTGTTTGAACTTAATTTTTCATGTTTTCACAACCATTAACCAAGTTTAATTGACATAAAATAGTAATTTTTCATCAACATCACAACTTAACATTTTGAGTTTACTAGACTTCATTGCTTGCTTTGACAAGAAGTTCTAGATATCTACATGGAACCAGATTTTTAAATGAAATCAAGACAGCTGCAAAATTGAAACTCTCAGCATTTATTTTTTAAACAGATGCACTGCACCCAAAAACTATTAGCTTGAAAGATATGATCACGTGCAAACTTCTCTATGCACAGACCCATTTTAGAGCCAAAATAGTACAAATAACTCTCCTTGTCATTATCAGATATTTACCTTACAGGAAGTGTACATGAAGAATTCACAATAAAAGCTGTTGAAAAAATTCACATTAAACTGTCTAAAAATAGTGTCTGCCATTGTAATTCGTAGAAACATGACAAGGAAAGAGAAGCAGGACAAGGTAAGAAGAAAACAGTCTGTTTGAAAAACAATTCATGAATACCAATGTTACACATAAAACAATGAAATCTAAAATAAAAATGGTCTTAATATTTAAAACAGTGTAGCAGTTTAAGTGCTAATAGTAGCAAGAAGGAGAAAATAGTTTATGTCAGCAACTTGCTCTTCAAAGAGTGAACTCTTGTGGTGCATGAGTCTGATCCAACTCCAATGAACAGGAGCTGTATCACTTCAAAAGTGAATTTTAATTCCTTTGGGGTAGTCAAGGTTTAATGCATACACCAGGCCCATCAGGTTCAGAAAAGCATTAGGTATGTCACTCAGGTGACGCATCACCACTTCTTCCTCAATCACCAGGGCAACGTCATTGTAGAATTCTGGGAGAGGCTCCATCACATTTTCCACAACCACTAGGATTCCGATCACCACACCCTTGATCACATCCTCTTCACGGTCACTGGGCTTTGTAGAATGAAAACAAAATTAAGGTACTATTACTTAAAACCAATTTCACAAACAATTTAAAGTCCCCACACCCCTGCAAATTAAGAGATCTAAATTTTCCCTTGTTTAGCCTTAAAGGTTTCAGCTTACCTCACATATCTTCATGAATTTAGGAGTCTCTCGCATAAACCACGGCAAGCCAAGCAATGCTGCAGTCCTCATTTTTTGGTTGGTTGTCTGTAAAATATAGAATGGTTAAAGTACCTGCTTTATTGGTTCAATACTTTGTTTTTCTTTTCATTTAACCTTTCACCCCCTCCCTGTCTTGAAAAATAAACACATTAATTTCAAATATGTACACTTGTATACTTTTGTTGTAAATAAATCACTAGTAATGTGAAACAACAACTGTTGTTTGTTACCTTTTTGTTCAGCACCAAAATAAGATTTAATAGTGGATATGACCAGCTCTTGTCACTTAACCAGGAGTGTCTAAGGCTGCTTTCACACTGGGATCGTTTTTTTGTGGTCTTATGGACTCCGAGCGCGATTGGATTCTATCAAACCCTGGTGCGTTATTACGTCATCACAAACGTGCATGACGCATGATAGAAAACAGAACGTGGGTCTATATATATATATATTTTATTAATTCAGTGCTATTATGCGCAGCTGAGTGAACAACACAGGTTTACTGTGTGTGTGATGCATAAGGTGGTTTTCCGCTGCTTGCAAACAAACTCTTTTGAGGAGACAGTGGATTTCCAAATTTGTTGTCCTGATTCCACACGCTATGCACGAACACACTGAAGGCTAACTCTCGCTCGTATCCAAGGTAAATCATCAACACTATCATCCCTTACATGTATTATATGTAACTAAATACATCATAATAAGCTTTGAACACTTGCGCTTTGTTCAGGAAGTAATGTGACCTGTGCATGTGCACAACAAAATCAAACCTCATGACATTGTATGATTTCAGAAGACTTTGAATATGACATGGAAATTTAATGTTACTTTTTAGATGCTTACTCCGAAGTCATTGTATGAAAAGATGTCAATATCAATAGGTTTATGATGCGAGTAGTGAGTAAGTGAGTAAATGATCACAGAATTGTCATTTTGTGGAGAGAAAGACTGCTTTAAAATAAATTGACTCACATTCTTATCAAGGCTCTCCAGTACTGAAGTCATTTCTGGAATGTCCTCATAACACTTTGATCGGAATAACTGTATCAGCTTTGAGAGATGACCATCTAGGCCTTCCAAAAAGGACTTGCTCAGATCCTTTGACACAAGCCTGGTGAATTCTTTGCTGATCTATAAAAACATAAATACATTTACAAACTGAACAAATATCTCAGGGACAGTCTTAAAACATTAACAAGTAAAAAAAAAAAATCACTCAACATAATCTTAGGATATTAAGTTTGCCCATATCTTTCTAACAGCATAACATTCACAGCCCAAGATTTTCTGATTAATTCAAAGCACACAGAAACAAATAAACACAATTTACCTGTCTCTCAGTGAAAATTGCTGGCCATCGGATTTTCATTTGTGATTTTCATTTCATCCTCATCAACGACTTCTTGTCTTCTCAAAGAATACGTGCTGCTTATAGCAGCATCAACAAATGTAATGTCTGGAGTCCTCTTCATCATCTCCACAGCCATTTGCTCTCTTTCCTTTTCTAGACTTTACTGGGCATTAAACGAAGTAAATCAAGCATTTTTATTCGTATGGGTAAACACAAATATGGACTGGCGGCGGAGCTTCAGATATTAACGTTACTTGTCATTCTGTGTTTCTAACGATAATGAGATCCGATCAAGAACACGCTAAAAAGTAATTTATATGTACACTTTTTTTAAATCTATTTACCAACATGAACTTATACTAGTCAAAGACGACTTCTCTTTCTGCTCACGTCCAGACAGCAGCTCGGTGTCTAACACACTGTATATCTAGCAAAAATGTGCATGCCAGTGAGTGTAGCTCCTGATTAACGTTACCAATCAAGTTGTCTTAGTTTGTCAAATGTGATAGCATGAAATCAATACGCGGTCGGTGAGCGCAAACGAAACAAACCTAATTTTTATATGAAAGAAAGAACAAATCAGGGTATACTTACTATAAAAATCCATCTGTAGTCATTCAAATATGAGCTCCTTCGTCTTTTTCCTCGCATCAGCAACTAGTGTCGTGATCTCGTCTTCTCGTGTAGAAAATGGCGATGGCGCGTCTGGCTCAAATTCGTTAAAATAGTATGTCATCATGACGTACAGTTTCTGGCACATGCGCAGAAAATTGAAAATTGAAAGAACCTATGTTTTGTTGTTATACGAACACGTTATTTTAAGTTTTCCATTTCCCTTCAAGTTGAGGTTGTTAAAACTCATCCTACTGTGTAGTGAGACACTGCAAGTTGACAGGACATGATTTTACTTGTCCACCTGACTAAAACTCAGAATCACTTTTTACAGTGTATAACCTCCACATTCCTCATTCCTTTTGTATGCTGCAGGAACTGTTTCATTCTTTCCAAACTGTACCCACTATAATCTTTACTCATATTTCCCTCAACTTCAGAACAATCTCTCTCACTTTCTGAGCCCGACACTTCACTTACATTCAAAACATCCCCAGAACTTTCAGTAACAATCTCATCATGTGCTTTTTTCTTTGATGTATTTTCCATCTCATAAAGATTCAACTTCCTCTTCACTGCCGGCACTTTAAATACCTCTTAATCCTCTTTAAGTATTTCACCCTCTAACTCATCAAAGACAATATCTGTTGTCTCATCATTTTTTTGAACTCGTTTCTCACTACTCCACTTCCTAGATGTTCTTTGTCCACACTCAAAACAGAAACCCCACCAACTTCGCTTTCTTTTTCCAAACTCTGACCTTCATTAGATCCACTTTCAACCTCTGATACCTGTGACACGTTTCTTTCTGGACAAGCGCGTACCAAGTGCCCCAGCATCTGGCATCCAAAGCATCTCATGTTCTCAGTTGTTACAAAGATGAGATAATCAAAATTATCAACTTTAAATTTAAAAGTAATATTCAATTCATCGATATCACTCCTCAAAATCATATGCACTTGTCTACAGAAAGACACGACGTGCTTCAACAAAGGAGATTTGCAGCCTAGGAGATTTGCAACAAAGGAGATTTGCTATTCTTAATAGCAGAAACCAACTGTCCATAACGAGATAATTGGCGTTTCAGCACTTCATCAGTAATGAAGGGGGGCACATTAAAAAACAACACTTTTATGGAAATCAAAGTGGAAAAACTTTAATCAAACTACCATTGAGGACTAATCCATTTGCAACTACTGTTTTCACTTTTTCAACTTTGTCAAAAATAACAAAACAGCACCGTTCATTCGAGACGCCAAACGAATTCTACTGTGACCCAATCATCTCTCCTACCAGTAACACACATTTTTCAACCGAGCACTCAACTCCCACCAGCACTTTAATTCCATGTTGCCGGGTGAGTTGCTCACTTTACAACAAATCCTTTTTGAATTTAACAAATATATCAGAACAAAACATGAATTAAAAATATAGAATTCTAATGGATAAATATAATTGCAGTATATAATAATATAGGCTTAGTCATAAACAAACAAATAATAATAATAATTTAAAGCTAAGCATAAGGTAAGGTTGGGCTTTCTCATTTTCTCACTCTGGAGAAATCCGTTTCCATATTTGTGATGTTGCCCATTTGAAGCTTAACTATTATTCATGAGGTAAAATAGGCTTTGTCATTCACGCGTGTTTCAGTATCGCTGTAAAAAAAATCATAACAATATGCATAACAAATCATATCATAACAAATAATTAACAATATGCGGAGTAAGTTGACCGCTGCTAACGCTGAATGTCTGGTGAACAACTGCTGTTTCCAGTGAATACGTGCGCGAGACATATACATACATAGGCCTTATATTTATTTACTGTTTAATAACTATAGCATGCATATGATCCTTTGTTTAAAGGTCTTCTTTTAAATTTTGATGAGTAGAATGTAGCCTAAGACTAAGACCTACGTTTTGAAATTAACACTGTAACATCTTTAAAAAATATTCAAACATTTACAATGTTATATCATAATGTTATTGTTGTTTTACTTCCTTTTATCTCATTTTACAATTACATTCATTTCGCAATTCATCCCTTTGTGCCACCTGGCAGTAGTTTCACAAATGATTTTAACACGCGACTGAATTACAGTTACCGCCCGTGGCGGTAATGCCAATTTAGGCTGTCTACCTACTGTAGATGATTGACTGTGCACATACACAGGTGACACAACAGTTTGTTGATTCAAGACACACATTTATGACATTTATGACATGGTTCCATTTCCCAAAGCTTGCCTACTCTTTAGCTTCACTTAATAGTAACAAGTGTTTTTCTTTATTTCTTTCTTTATGTTTTTTATGTATCCTTTATTTAACCAGGAGAAGCCCATTGAGATTAAAAATCTCTTTTGCAAGGGAGACCTGGCCAAGATAGGCAGCTGAATTGCATCATATCATTACATACGTACAAAGACACACACACAAAAAAAAATAAAAAAATAATTAATAGAAACAGTTTGAAAGCCAATTATGAACTTACAATGAAATCTCAATTAAAAACATTGACATGTGAGGGAGTCCAACTCAAAACATCTCATTCTTAACTTAAAAACACTCAAAGGAATAAATTTACTAAGTTTTAAGTTGTTCTGCAGCAAATTCCATGTAAAGGAAGCAGAATAAACAAAGGCCTTTTTACCCAGCTCCGTACTGACATGTGGGACAGAAAACAAGACAACAGCCTGAGAACGGAGAGAGTAATGGCCAGCACTTTTTTTCATAAGAAGTGAACATAAATAGGATGGAAGCACACCAAGAATAGTCTTATATATAAATATGTACCAATGACAAAGCCTCTGTGTGGCCAGAGCAGACCACCCTACACGAGAGTACAGCTGACAGTGGTGGCTGCGAGATTTACAATTAGTAATAAATCTCAGTGATGCATGATAGGCTGCGTCAATCATTTGAAGGCATTGAGCAGATGATTGCATATATAATATATCACCATAGTCTAGCACAGATAAAAAAGTGGATGCCACTGACCGTTTTTTAACATTAAAAGAAAAACACAGCTTATTTCGAAAGTAAAAACCCAATTTTAGCTTCAACATTCTCACTAGACCGTGAACATGAGGCTTAAATGACAGGCAATCATCAATAACAATTCCAAGATACTTATAAGTTGTAACAGTCTGTATTTCATGTCCGTCAAGAGTAATCACTAAAGGAACATTCAGTGGTCTATTCCGAGTGCCCATGAAGAGCATACATTTGGTTTTTTCTGCATTAAGCACAAGTTTCAACTGTAGCAACGTGTTTTGGACCACAGTGAAGGCATTCTGTAAATGTGCAATGGCTTGTCATCTGCATAAAAATTAAAGTTTGCATCAGACACATGCCGATTAAGGTTATTTATATAAATAGTAAATAAAAGAGGGCCTAACACAGATCCTTGTGGAACCCCTTTAAGGATTGGTAAAATACCTGATTGAACACCATCATACTTAATGCACTGGGTTCTGTCACTAAGATAGTTTGAGAACCAAGAGACAGTATTCTCTGAAAACCCTGAATTAAGAAGCCTAATCTTTAAAACATCATGATCAACCGTGTCAAAAGCTTTTGAAAAATCAATAAAAAGTGCTGCACAGTGCTGCTTCTTGTCACGAGCAACAGAGATGTCATTTATCACCTTCATTGCAGCTGTGATTGTACTATGTTTTTTTTTCTAAATCCAGACTGAACTGGGGATAAAATGTCCTGTACATGCAAGAAGTCTTTCATCTGATCACTCACCAGGGATTCAAGCGTTTTGGCCAAAACAGACAAATTAGAAATTGGCCTGTAATTATTTAAATTTGACGGGTCACCCCCTTTCAATAATGGACAAACAAATACAGATTTGCGTATTTTGGGAATAGTATTGCTCTCCAAAGTAAGATTAAAAAGGTACGTTAGAGGCTGTGCTACACAATCAGCAGCTATTTTTAATAAGTAGGGCACTGTAAGATCAGGTCCTGGAGGTTTTTCAGGAGCCAGCCCTTTTAGGGCTTTTTGAACATCAGCCACTGAGAATGGAGTGAGATTGAAGACACTTGTAGAGACTGGTACATCTCTACAAGGTGTCACAGTATAAGGGCAAGCAGTGTCAAACAAAGAACCAGACTGAATAAAATACTCATTAAAATGGTTCAATATCACCAGCTTGTCATGAACTACTACAGACTCTTTCAAAATAAAAGGAGGAACATTAATAATATCTTTGTTTGAAGAAAGTAATTTTATAGCCTTCCAAAATTTTCTGGGATCATTTAAGGTGTTAGTAGTGGCTGACAGATAAAAGTCAGATTTTGCTTTCTTAATAAAAGAAGAACATTTATTTCTTAACTGCCTAAAAACAAGCCAATCAGATGAAGAGCCCGTTTTTCTTGTTTTGTCCCAAGCTAAATTGCTGTCATGAAGAATATCTCCAAGCTCCAAAACCAGGGATTGTCCCACCCCTTAACTCTGAATCTCTTTAGTGGGGCGTGTCTATTTATTACTTGCAAAAAACTATAACGGAAAAAGATCCAGGCTGACTCCTCATCGGGAATCAGCTCTATTGTACTCCAATCACAATTAAACAAATCATGGCAAAAGCCCTGTTCATTAAATTTTTTGAGATTCCTCTTACATATTACACGAGGTTTACATTTAGGCATCTTAGTATTTCTTACAGCAGCAACAACACAATGATCACTTAGGTCATTGCAAAAAACACCAACAGCAGAAAATTTGTGCGGGACATTAGTCAAAATTAAATCAATTAAGGTGGATTTCTCATGGCACTTAAGATTTAAACGAGTGGGAGAATTGATTAACTGTGTAAAATTGACAGAATCACAAAATGACTTAAATTCATCTGAACAAGGTTTCAGCCAGTCCTAGTTTAGATCACCTGCTAAAATCCAATCTGGATAAGAGTTGAATTAGAGTCTGCAATGCAGTACTCGGGGCAGAAGGAGGCCTATAATACCCAACAACTAGGGATGTCAACGATTAATCGATGATCGATTAATTGTCGATAAGAGATGCAATCGATTAAGGCTATCGATGGTCGGTTAACCGATTCAATGTTGGGCTGCGTGCGGCTCATGCGCACTCAACACGTGCGAGCGGCTGTGAGTTACGGTGACGATATATAAAAGCATCATCATTCATTCACAATGTACAAATTAAGCTTTTAGTGTGATTTAAACTTTAAAGTACATTAAAATAGAAACAACATAAAAGTTCTTCAACATTAAATGCAATAGAAATGTAGTTACTAATCATTTCATCAGATAACTGTTTTATATCGTGCGCTTTGCAGGGCTGCGGGACACAGTGACAGGACAGGTAGTCTATTCATTCCTACAACTTGTTAATTCATTCCTACGAATTATTAATGTGGCAATTGTCCATGTTTCATTAATTTTGTTCCCTAAATAACCCATGATTTAAGTGAAATAAGGGAACAAATTAATAAATCGAACGAATTCTTAATTCATGAAATCTTTAATTTCCCTTCCCATGTTTACCACAGAGATGCGAAAACAGTTATTAAAAGCGAAAGATAATAAAATAAACCTGGGAAATTAGAGGGTTAGACTATGAAGATTTAGGAAAAGAAACAATGCCTAAATATACTGAATTTGTGGAAATTCGTGACCAACCGGCAAACCAGAACAAAGCCGCGTAAATGAAGACTATGGGGTCCAAAAGCATGGTCGCGATCTAACATTTTCCAGTTAACCTATTATTCCTCTAATAAACAAAGCTTTTATACCACACTTGTCATAATCAGGTCTTATCATTTCTAAATAAATAATTGCTGGATTCAAAACAGCGATTAATAGGCGCTGTGACCGACACATTCCTGGAGCATTCAGTTTAAATAGACCGTAGTATACCGGTCCACTCTGCTGTTATGCCAAGGACGTTTTTGCTCATATGAAGAGGATCATCTTTTCCGTCTATATGCGAATGCGTGTTAAGTAAAGCCTAGTTTACATCATAAATAATAGTTTAACATTCAAATACATTGCGAATATGGAAACATTTCGATTTGTGCCGAATGAGACATGAGCAATAACCTCCAAATAAATCTATCCAAAACCGCGCTCGCTCATCCTCGTGTGCACGCATGTACTGTCACGATCTAATGCGCTGTATGCCGGATTTTTAAAAATCTGACATTTTCTAGGACAGAATCCAGCAGGATCAAATTAATGTGAGCAACAGTGTGTTTTGGTGCAGCAGCGCCGATGTAGTTCACTTAATGTGCAGCGCAGTCACACGCGATCCACATTTCGGATAATTTTATACAATAATGTCAGTTGAAAACATTGCAATTGTGCTTTAAAATACAACAACGAGCACCACAAAACCATTTAAAGATGCGCGTTCAGCGTTCTCCGTGCGGGATTGGAAACTGTCAACAAAGTAAAATGACCTCAAAAGTATGGCGTGCTCTCTTCATTTTATCAAATGATCATAATCGCATCTATTCATTTTATAATCCTGCTACTAGCATTTTATTCAGACTAAAACCTCTTTAATTCAAGTGAGAAAGCGTTTTGTGTGTGTGTGTGGCTTTTGCACATCCTGTCATACCGCTGACTGCGTGCCTGCAATAGACGCATTTTGCAGTATTATGGTTAACGATTAATCGATTAATTGATCGTTAATTTAAACGACGATCGATCATGGAAATAATCGAAATTTGACATCCCTACCAACAACAGTAACATAAAGGCCCTTGGCCAACTCCACCTTCACTGCCAAAAATTCCAGCTGCTTACCGATTGATTCTGAATCGACTAACTTCAGATTAAATGTATATTTGACATAAATAGCAACCCCACCACCCTTCCTTGGTCTGTCAGCACGAAACACATTACCCACCCATTCCATTATCCATATCAGTGATTGATTTTGTCAGCCAGGTTTCAGATAGCACAACAATATCTGCATCTGTTAAATTCACCCAAATTCTAAGCAGATCCATTTTGGGTAACAAACTGTGAACATTAAGGTGAATTACACTCAAACCAGACATGGATTTCACATCAGATGGCAATGGAATACACTGCAACTCAGGGCATGGATTTGGATGCACATTGCCAGATAAAAGCAGCAATGAAAATATTAAACATCTCTGTTTACCATAAGTATATGAAGAATCTGTAGAGTTTTTTAAATGAGAGTCACAGTAATGTCTGCCATCAAATGCAAAATAGTCATTTAAAATCAAAAGATTTTGAAGCTGAAGAATATCTCTGGGTAGCAACCAGGCTAGATTTAAGTCCTCTGCCAACTCTTTTGGCATTTGAGGGGAATGCACAAAGGCTGAACAGTTAAATCCATAGGCTATGTCCAAAGAGCCACAAATATTGTACGATGTACTCACCCAGTATAAATCACTTGATCTTAGATTCTGCACAAACAATGAACAAAGCAGCATTAAGAGAAGAGCCATGTTAGCAGAAGATGTTAGCAAAACCATGAGGAGCTGACAGGGCCTCAGGATCCAAACAGAGCCTAGAGACGGTAGCTGGGCTGCTAGGGCCTGGAGCCTAGAGATGGTAGCTAGACTGCTAGGGCCTGGAGCCTAGAGACGGTAGCTGGGCTGCTAGGGCCTGGAGCCTAGAGACGGTAGCTGGGCTGCTAGGGCCTGGAGCCTAGAGACGGTAGCTGGGTTGCTAGGGCCTGGAGCCTAGAGACGGTAGCTGGGCTGCTAGGGCCTGGAGCCTAGAGACGGTAGCTAGGCTGCTAGGGCCTGGAGCCTAGAGATGGTAGCTAGGCTGTTAAGGCCTAGAGAAGCAAACAGGGCCTCAGGATCCAAGTAGAGCCTGGAGAATGGAAGCTTTTCTGCAGCAAAGTAGTCCATAATCCAATTGAAAAATTATTTCTTCTAAAAACCAAAGAGCTCAATCATAAAATCTGCTAAAAATTTTACTCCATATATGAGCATAAAAGCAAACAAATGAGTATAGATAAGAGGACAAACACACATCAAACAATACATGCCGCCATCTTGGATTCTGTAGGCCTATTTCTTTATAGAAAGAGTGCTTAATTATACTGTTTAAACATCCCTATATTGATCTTCAGTGTGTCCCAGTGAGGTCTTCATCTGATGAGTCTGATTTCTCTTTCCATGGCCTGCTCTCCACCCAAAGCCTGAATCACGTCTCTGTGCTGCCAATACGTGGAGAGGAAAGAAATCTGGACTGATGTGGAAAGACAGACAGCGGTGTGGTTGTTGCTGTAGTAATCAGAGCTTGGCAGCGGTCAGTCACTCTGAGTGTAGCAGTTTGCCATTATGATTCTGACCTTTCACCTCAGTGTAATAACTTTCAGATCCCTGGCTTGTAGCATGGACTGGTAGCTTTGATCAATTTATATACCCATTCCTTGTGTGTGTGTGTGTGTGGTAACTGGTGAAAGCAGGACCTGCCCAACATTGCCTAACACTGATGTATGTGAAGACAGTGGGCTAGATATATATGTACCCAATATTTTGTGCTACAAACAATGTGTCTCATTTACTAATAATTGCGTACAATTTTCTTATTTATACGCACATTTGAACTTCTCACGAGAACTTTCCGCCTAATTCACAACACGTGCGTACGCATATGAGTTTGTTCTCAAACTCGTTCTTCAGTTAGTGAATTTGGAGTCTTCTAAATGAGCGCCCCCGTGCACGAGGTCAGTAATTAGCATAATTCACGCCCAAACCAGCTCCATATAAGGGCTTTCCACAACGAGGCACTTGTACAGAGAAGGACAATTATGGCACCGAAAAAAAAAGAAAAAGAAAAATAACTTTCACGATAATGATAATGAACGTGAGGTTTTGCTGTCGGAGGTGGAAGCAAGGAAAAAATTGTTATTTAAAAGTGTATCCACTGGCATAACTGGCACAGGTAAAAAAGAAGCATGGGTTATGGTAACACAGGCTTGGAAATAAGGTGGTATAGGGTGAGAGCGGTTGGTGGTGTGGCTTAGGTGATTTATTGCATAAATCAATGAGGACTTCTCTGGGCAACCTAAAGCGACTGAACAGCCATTCGTCACTCTCAGCGAACATATCTGTACGCTCTCTCTCCTTAGAGCACGCGCCGCCAGGGCCGTGCAGAGACCTTTGGAGGGGCAGGTGCTCAAAGTATAAAAGGGGCACATGGAACAAGGCTTTAAATGGCGCTGTTCAAAATATCAATACAGCTATATATTGTGATGCATTCCTTGCGGATTCACGTATCGATATGGATGGTTATGTATTGATACAGCAGCAAATGCTTTGAAGCAAAGAAACAATAGAGAAGACAATTTTAAGTTTAAAATAATAACAGCTCTAGGATTAGAAACTGAAATGTCTTAAATTGTCCCAACCTGATGGCTTTTTCTTCTCTGTTTTAGCATTAATCTATTATTTTAACCATCACTACTACTCTTGCACCTAATCAATAAGTCCACCTTAAATATTGATACAAAACATAAAAAAACTGATCCACTGGAATATAGTGATTAATATTATTATTACTGTTGTAGTTGTTATTGTCTAAAATTGAACACCTTTGCAATGTAAACAAATGACAGGCTACATTTGTTATTCATATCCTTCACACTGCACTTTGATGTCAGGTATATCATGCATTTTTTTATTGACATTGATATTTTTACATATATTTCCAGAGAGATATTATTGAGTTAAAGGCTAAAGTGGTCTTTAAAAATGCGCGTGCGGCCTGAGGAATTTTCCCGGTCAGGTGAAAGGTCATCATATTGTTCATTTATTTACGACTAAATTATTATTAATTGTAATAATATTATGATTGGGCATTGGCAGGCATTCACAAAAGGGTATGTTATTACAAAAAAAAATTAGAGGAAATTTTGCTTTGACAAAAGGGCACTTTTGGGGCAAAGGAGCAGGTGCTCAAGTGAACCGGTTCTTTCAGACAATTCGATCAAATAAACCAGTTGAAAAAAAAAAACGGTTCACCGGTTCTTTTGCGCTCGATGTAATGTCATTAGCGATGACTGCCCTTAATTCAAGCCTTCAGTTTACCCGTGCTTATAACATAAGCACAGAATCAGTTCAGAATCAATCATCAAAAGAATCAGTTCAGTTCAGACGAGCTGTGAGTCAGTCTGCTTCACACTGAATCACACATGCGCAGTATCATCAGCTCCTCGGTTCTCGACGAATCAGACGCGTCTGACAGAAACGGTTCTCAATGAGCGCTTGAGAACTCCAGACCTGATGTTTAGATATACTATTCTTCAATAAATATATTTGTTTGACAGGGAAGCTGTGCGCAAACAGGAATATATATTATAAAAAAAAAAAAAAACACCCCAGAAAAAAGGGCACTTTCTCTCCAGGAATAAAAAGGGCAGGTGCTCAAGCACCCTTCGATGTTTATGTGTGCACGTGCCTGCGCGCCGCGATGTCTTCAAGCAGTACCAAGTGTGCCATGCCTCTAAACACAAGATGAGACACTAATCACATATATATATATATATATATATATATATATATATATATATATATATATATATAGTTTTAGTAAGAAAGTTTTTGATGAATCATGATTTATTCATGAAAACGTCCGTATGCACATTTCATGCAAAAATCTGTGCCTACGCATATTTAGTGAATGAGACCCATTGTCATGAAACAACATGGTTATACTGTATTATAGCACTGCTCACATATCTACAGTGTAAATGAGATTAAACACCGAGGAGTGTCGTGGTTTTGGGCATAGATTCAAGCGACACATTGTAGAGCAACTGAACAGCATTTATTATTGCCTCATTTCTTTACAACTCACATTCAAGCACCTGACCCCCAGCACCTAGTAGTTCCGGTACTTCCTGTTAAGACCTTTCATAATAAAACCCCCTTTCCATAATAAAACCCAATACTCCACATCCCCCTTTCTAGGAGATGAATGCAGAATTAAATGAACATTTACTGCATGAATGAAAACATTTTTTTTTCTCTTTTACTTTTTACAACTTATTGAACACTTTCCTTTACGGTAACTCTTTTGTATTCACAGGTCCAGTCTTTGAGGCTTTATGACACTTCTACCTGACCTGGTTCTGACAGGACCCGGGGAAACTGCCTTTGGAGTCTTAACTGCAGACTCTGAACGGTTCGGTGTGAGCCTGGTGTCATCAGTTGGACAGACTGGTGTACTTGGAATTTGAACCTTTGGTGTGCTTTCAGGTAATGGCAATAGATGATGTCTATTTCTCCTGATGACTCCTGAAGGGCTCTCCACGATGTATGAGCAGGGAGTAGAATGAGGTGAGATGACAGTCCCTTCACTCTTGGTGTCTGTGATCCACACAGGTTGTCCAGGAGAAAGCTGAGGAAGATCTCTCACACGATGCCTTTTGTTGAACACTGAACTGTCCTTTAGTCTCCTCTCTCTCTCTCTCTTTTTGACTGTAGCCTCATTTGGCAGGCTGGGAGTGAGCAATGAGGGAAGCTGAGGAACTGGCGTACGAAGTCTCCGTCCCATTAGTAGTTGCGCTGGGCTGTATCCATTAGCCAATGGGGTCGCTCTGTAGGCTAAAAGTGCAAGATATGGGTCTTTTGCTTTCTTTAGAAGTCTTTTCACCGTCTGGACGTGACGCTCAGCCTCACCATTGCTTTGAGCAAATTTCGGACTGCTAGTTACATGACTGAAACCGTATGCCGCTGCAAAGTCTTTGAACAGCTGGCTAGAAAACTGAGGTCCATTGACACTGTAGAAAAGCTCTGGAATGCCATGTCTGGAGAAGATTGATTTTAGGTGTACTACCGTATCTTCAGATCTTGTGGGCGTCAGTTTTGCTATCTCCACAAATCTGGAATAGTAGTCCACCACCAGAACATAGTTACTGTTGTTAAGCGTAAAAAGATCAGCTCCAACTTTTTGCCATGGTCTTTCAGGGAGCACACTGGGCATTAAAGGCTCCACTGAATTGGCACGTTCCTTAATGCATGTGGTGCAGTTTTTTACAAGCTCATTGATTTGGCCACTCAGACCAGGCCACCACACTGTCTCTCTAGCTCTCTCTCTGCACCTAGACATTCCCTGATGTCCCTCATGTAATGCTATGAGAACAGAGTTGTGCATAGTGGTAGGAATCACGAGTCTGGTGCCTTTCAGTAGCAGTTCATCATGTATCGTTAAAGTGTCTCTGTGAGGCCAATAGGCTTTGATTGGACCTGTGAGATGGCTGTAATCTGGCCAGCCTCTCTGACACAATGACATGACTTCAGAACATGTGCTGTCTGTCTTTAGTTGTTCTTTCAGTTGTGTGATGTACGCTGGGCTAGCAGGTAGGCTTCTGATTATTTCATCGATGTAGATGTTTGTGTCAGCCATTAGACCTGCTGCAGCTTTAGAATCTGAATCCATTTCGACAGGTGCACGTGAAAGGGTGTCCGCTGTGAAGAGTGCTTTGCCTGGAGTGTGTGTGATGGAGTAACTGTACCTCATGAGCCTGAGTCGGAACCGCTGAATCCTGGGTGGAAGCTCGGTTAGGGCTTGTAGTCCCAGCAGACTAACAAGTGGCTTGTGATCAGTTTCCATGGAGAAGTGTCTCCCGATGAGGAAATCTTTAAATCTTTCACATCCCCACGTTAATCCAAGCGCCTCCTTCTCCACCTGTGCATACCTCTGCTCTGTCTCAGTTAAGGAGCGTGAGTCGTATGCTACCGGTCTCCACTGCTCACCTTCTTTTTGAAAAAGGACTGCACCGAGCCCGTAGGATGAGGCATCAGCAGACAGCTTAAGGTCTTTGTTTGGATCATAGAGTGTGAGAACAGGACTCGATGTCAGTTCACTTTTCAGCTGATCAAATGCTTTTTGTTGTGCATAGCCCCAAACCCACTGGTTTTTCTTTGAAAGGAGATCTCTTAGGGGCTTATCTTTTTCAGCCAGTCCTGGAATAAATTTACCTAACTGGTTGATCATCCCAAGAAATCTGCGCACTTCGCTGACATTTGACGGCTCTTTCATTGCTTTGACTGCTCTGATTTTGTCCGGGTCAGGTTGGACTCCCTCCGCAGACAAAATATGTCCAAGGAACTTTACCTCCTGTTTGCTTAAGTCACATTTCTCCATATTTAGTGTGACACCAGCCTCTTGCAGTTTGTGAAGCACTGTGTGAAGTCTGACATTATGTTCCTGCTGGTCCTTACCCCAAATGAGTATGTCGTCCATGTGACAAACCACACCTGGTAGCCCATTCAGAATCACTGAGATTCTCCGCTGAAAATGTTCTGGGGCTGAGGCTATACCAAAAGGAAGTCTGTTAAAATAGTAACGTCCGAAAGGGGTAATGAATGTTGTATAGTGTGCTGACTCAGGTGACAACGGGACCTGCCAAAACCCTCTGTTTGCATCTTACTTACTGAAGACGACTGCTCCAGCCAGGGATCCCAGTGTCTGTTCCACTGAAGGTAAGATGTACTTTTCTCTGCACACTGCGTCATTGAGGTGAGTGAGGTCCACGCAAATGCGCACCGAGTCATTTTTGGTTGGCACAGGGACCATACCTGAGCACCATTCAGTTGGCTCTTCAACTCTGCTGATTACTCCCATGGACTCCATTTTTTCCAGTTCCTGTTTCACTTTTCCCAACAAAGGAATGGGGACACGTCTTGGGGTGGCCAGGGAAAAAGGAACAGCGTCAGGTTTCAGCTTAATAGTATAAGGTTGCTGCATTAACCCTAAACCCTGACACAGCTTCGGATATTTCTCATTTAACTCTTTCATGTCTATGCTATCTGCTCTAGACACAAGGTTTAGCTTGACACTTGCCGGCCTGCTCAACAGCGCTATGTGCAAATCTTCGATAACATATACGTTTTCCTCAATTTCTTCTTCACCTTCGCACAATGTTTCTCTGCACATACCCAATACCTTGAGAGGAGTGCCGCCAGGTCCAAACAATGGTCTGTCTGGTTTACGTAACTCTGTCACATTTTGTTTTATGCTGTAGTACATCTGGGCTGGGATAACTGACACATCTGCTCCTGTGTCTATCTTAAATCTGACTTTGTGGTTTCTGATGGTAAGATCTGCATACCAAGGATCTGAACCTGCGTCCACAGAACCAAGGAACATGGGTGTGTCATTATATTTCTCTGTCTCTATCACATGCACGGATTTAACAGACTTACACACCTTACAGAAATGTCCTCTTTTACCACAAGTATGACAGGTCACATCTTTTGCTGGACATTGAACTTTAGCATGTGCAGGTGTTTTACCACATCTGTAGCAGGATTTCTCGTTTGGTGTTTTGGACTTCGTTGTGAATTTTGGCTGAGTTGGGGACTTGTATTTTGGATACTGTTGTTTTGGATTCTGTTGTTTTCTATATTTCACAGACACAGCGTCTAATTCCATGTTGTTCTCTCCTCTAATGTCTGTTTGTTGCCTTTTTATGACTTCAGACGGCCGGGCTTGATTTACTGCCTTCTCCAGCGTCAAATCCTTGTCCATTTGTAATCTCTCAGCTAAGCTAGTGTCTCTGAGTCCCACAACGAGGCGATCTCTTATTAACTCATCGTGTAGTGCACCGTAGTTGCAGTTTTCCACCAAAGCACAAAGTGCGGTGACAAACGAGTCAACAGTCTCATTAACTAGCTGCCCTCTTTGGTTGAACCGGGCTCTCTCGTAGATAATGTTTTTCCTGGGCACGAAATATATGTCCAAAGTGTCTCTTACCGCTTGGTACTGTTTTCTATGCATGTCCGATAAAGCTTGACCTCGAAGAATGTCATCCGCTTCATCCCCCATACAGTAGATGAGCGTGTTTACCTGGTTAGCCTCTGAGCTAAGATGCAGATTGCTGGCTAGACGGAACCTTTCGAATCTCCTTATCCACTTTTCCCATTGCTGAGGCTTAGAAAAATCAAACGCTTCGGGAGGCTGTATGGTGAATGTGGCGTTCGGGGGTGGATTTGCATTAGCATTGTTGCCGCTGTTTATCTGTAGCTGGGGCGATAGCCTGCGAGGCAGCGTATGCGGTGCGCTTGCTCCTGCTCCCTCTGTATCCGACATTATTTTCTCCCGATAAAACCTTCTTTTTCACTCCCAGAACAGCTTACTTTCACTCCCCGGCGATTAAGCTCTTACTGCCGCCCGACTTCTGACACCATGTCGTGTTTTTGGGCATAGATTCAAGTGACACATTGTAGAGCAACTGAACAGCATTTATTATTGCCTCATTTCTTTACAACTCACATTCAATCACCTGACCCCCAGCACCTAGTAGTTCCGGTACTTCCTGTTAAGACCTTTCATAATAAAACCCCCTTTCCATAATAAAACCCAATACTCCACAAGGAGCTCTTGTGAAACACCCATCAGAGACGTGTTGTCCTCCATCCCAGAATTATTATTATCAGGATGTATGCCTGATTAATGCTTACTTATTTCTCTTGCTTTTTATAAATTAGCTCCTTTACTCTGAGAGTTTGGGAAGAGGTCAAGTGCATGTCACAACACTGCTGTTTCAGCACAGCGCTGGATGCCTTTGCTCCATATCAGCATCCTTGAATGGCAAAATATAAAAAAATGCACATAAATATCAAAAAAGCCCTTAACAGGACAAGTAATTAAAGGTGCTCTAGAATGTGTTGTACTATTTAAAATTTGTCTCTGATATCTACAAAGAGGGTATGTGGCTTATTTAAGGGCATTTAAAATGTCCAGATGGTTTTACAAGTCAATTTTGAACCCTAGAAACTGGCTCTCGAATGAAATGGTCTGTTTTTACCTTATTTGGAAGGGTCATGAATAGTAATGCGGAGTTCTGCTCTGATTGGCTGTTTCACTGCGGGCTCATCACAGTATCTCTGAGTGACAACAAACAGGTCCAGCGTGACAATGGAGAGATTAGGCGTTCAACAGTACATGTTTGAGCCTGTTTCAGATGAAGATGCCGATTTTGAGGAACAACCAGTTGTTTTAAGATTGGAAATGGACGCTTCTGAGAGGTAAGTTTATTTTTTATTTTCAGTAAGAACTTAACTTTCACGTCAATTCTAGAACTTCAACCTTAACGTTAATTAGCAGATATCATTAACTTTACACGTTAAGTTATAACGTCAGCAGTCACAATTTTATTTTTAGCATGATAAAAACATGTAAATTATTATAATTTCAACGTATAATTTTACAATGATAGGTTTTTCATGTTGAATCAAGAACAGAAAACAACGAACTGTGTAACGTTTAGCGCGTGAATGTATTGTTTGGAAAAAATATTTACAGTAAGTTAGCCTATTGAAGTAAGCTTATTAAAGTCGATCTATTTAGCCAACAAAAGCACAGTATAGAAGCCACTCAGTATAGTCAATGTCATGTTTACTACGCTGCTTAGGGCTTAGCCTAATGACAACAAAAACTTACATCAAGGTCTATCTTTTTTTTTTTTTTTTTTTTTTTTACAGGTGTACTTGTGGAAATGTGCACGCATGGCCCTCGGGAGAGAAAATATATGTTGCAGGGAAATACCACAGGTATTTCACAAGTACACTGGATAGAAATGTATTCAACCTATGTGTGTGCTTTCTGCTACTTCCCAAGTATGAAAGGTTACTGTAAATAACAGTGCCATTATGATTTTTTTTTTCTTTTGCAGGTCACAAGAATAATAGAAGTGCCTAATACAATATCATGCATGTCAGACCATCCTGGCCTTGATCCTGTGTGACTCAATATATACTGTATTCTTTGCAAAATGCAATGAATGTATATAGAGCTGACCATGGGCGTGTTAGAGTCAGAAGGATGAAAAGGTAAGGCCAGTTTCACACACTTGTTACATTTTGTGTAAATAATTGGGCTCTGTTGCATCCATATTACATCATGAGTTTAATGCATTGCACAGCCATACTATATGATATATGTTAGAAAAGAAGAAACATGCGATTATGACAGATACTTATTGATTTGACACTTTTATTATGTCTCAGCAGCATACATACATGACCCATAATTACCTGTGAACAAAATAAACACTAAAACACACTATATGTTTTTCTCTCTCCTTCTCTCTCTGTAGGCAGCGCTGTGCATAAGAAGGGAGTTTCCTCATGCTGCTGGATGCATGCAGAGCTTCTTCCTTGGAAGGTCTGTCATGCTGAGAAGACAGGTCCGGAGGGGGATCACGGACAACCTCTTCAAAAACAGTATTCAACAAGTTGATGACACAGCCTGTAAAGTATAATAAGTTATTTATTTATTTAAATATTCATTCTATTTGCACATTTGTAAGTATTGTTTAAAATAAATATTTTTTTTGGAAAAGATGTTGTCAATTGTGGCCGGACAGCATTCTCATTGAAGTGCTTCTTTACAAGGTACAACCTAAAGGATAAGAAAAACAAACACAACAATTGTTCATATTGTCATAGGGAATAAATCAACTTTTTTATTTATCATTAAAATTATGAAAATATAAAAAATAGCACTTATACTAATACAATAAATCTATACCATTCTGTAAACCGTAACCTCTAATTGAAAGGCACTACACTGCATTTTGGTTGTGAAAACCAGTTTGCCTAGACAGAAAACAATAGTATGCCCCCTTTCAAACATAACTGTTTATGTGTTGTGTTCTGACCTTTGTTCAAGTTGTGAGGGAGAATACATACCTGCATAGCATTCCAATGAAGGGGAAGACAACATTTTTAGGTGAAAAGTGCAAGATGACTTTGTGAAATGACTCCACAGTTGATGTCTGGTAATGTGGGCTCAGTTTCTCTACATCTGAAAGGACTCTCTTGTTTATCAGGAACCTATGAAGCCTATTCAGTGCTGTTGAACCTTGGGGGAAATCAGTGTGATGATGTTATTTATAAAACACATAAATATCATAGGATTAACAAAACATGCTTTTTACTGTTTACTTGGCAAATAACACATTGAGGTTACACACCTGGATGAAACCACTTGCTATGGTCCTGAGACACCCTTTGTTCATGTTGACACTGAGGGAACGCTGGGTCAGAATGTGTGTGAATATCTTAAATGTGGTTCATGATATAGGTCCATTTGGCTACCTTCTCAGGTCCTGAATCAGAGCTGCTGGCAGACCAGTACAGGTGGTTGGTGATGCTCTTATGCCACTTCTTCACTATACTACAGTCCTTCTCTCTGGAAAATCCTGATGAAGTAAAATTTACAGGCAAAACAGATCAGATTTTTATTTTATTTGATGCAGTAAGCTTTTTCAGAAATATTTATACTAATACCGTGAATATTTGAAATGTATTTTCTTTCAAAGGCACAACCATTACCTTTCACCATGTGCCAGACGTCATAATAGTGATTAATTTTACTAACTAACCCTTTAAAAACTTTTTTATCTGGGGTTGACGGTCCGTAACAACACAGTCCAACTTTATACCGCTTTCCTCCAGGAGGTCCAAGCTTCTTCTAAGGCACTCCTTCTCCACGTGGTAGCTTCCCCCTACCTCATTGCTCTTAGTATAAACACACAAGTATAAAATGTATATGTAATATCTCCATAAATTACATATATAATAAGAAGATTAGCGCGACGTGGTCGGTTTCTGGCACGGGCACGGATTTCGAAGACCAGAGACCGCTAGTGGGAACCTGTGGTCATTGCTTATTTTGTTTTATTTATTTATTTATTTATTTGTTGTCCATTTCGGTTTTCTGTGTTATTATGATTTTGAACATATGGAAGAATAAATATCCTGATGACCTTTAGTCTTGGATTATTATTATAATTTGTTGTGTAACCGGTGGATATTTTTCTGCTAAGTTAATTTTTGACAGGTTTAATCCTGTCTGGCGCCGAAGGTTTTTTTCTTTAAAATAGTTATTTAAGTTAGGGTGGCTACCACCGTTATAGAGTGGCGCCTGAACAGGGACTTGAACTGAAACCTGCTTTAACACTTGAAACTTGAGCTTTTGATTTTGACAATCCCTGTGAACTATTGAACACTTGAAACAAACAAAAAAAACTCTGAAACATTGTGATTTGAAAACTTATATATATATATATATATATATATATATATATATATATATATATATGTATTATATTTTATATATATGTATGTGTGTGTGTGTGTTGGCCAGGTGAGAGTTTGTACTGGAGTGCTCCAAGCCAGAGCAGGAGAGGACATGTGCACACGGGTTCCAGGATGAACAGGGCTGAGTGGAGTGGGGGTATGATCAGTCAGTTAATAGTGTATTCTGTATAACAAACCTGAACAATGATGTTGTAATGTTTCTTTTTCAGTGTTTACTCACCCTTCAATGTGTTCCTTGCTCTATGTTTAATAAATGGCTGTTGGATTAAGTTTTCCCAATCCACAATACATTACCGTTACTTGCAACATGTTTCTTAACAAAAATCCTAATAAACCTCAATCTTTAATCCAAATATCTTCCAGTGAAAATGACAGAATTCTCTTTGGTGACATAAGCTAGGCTTCGCCGGTCAAAACACATCCCTAATTAGGCCCCTTCACCCTCCTCCACTTTTAGAGTGAAACACCCCCATCTCAACAACCAACCAAGCAACATTTGAAACGTAGAAACAAGACCACCCATTTTTATTTTTTTGTTCAAATGTACAGAAGATCCACCACTACTTCCTCGTGACTATGGCTAGTCTTCATCCCCTGTGAGTGGCTGACCTCATAAACTCTGCAGTTATCGCAGGTTTTCCTAGATCTGCGAACAAGGGTTTTACAAAAGCAGATGGATTGCAACTGGAGTTCTGACGCCACTACGAATGATCAGATGAAGTGTGACTGCACACTGGGGGAAGCGTGTCATGTAACAGACTACATAGACACTATGTTTAAACAGCATTACCGAGAACAAATGATCAAACTGATGCTTGCAGTCATAGAGAATCCAAATCATGATTGTACCGGGGATACCAAGTGTGTAAAAAATCTTAAGAATGAAATGAATGTTGTAAGAAGCCTGAAAAATAACCCATGTCCTGATTTGACTATTATGTTTATTACCAGTAAATAATCAGTCTGTGTAACGACTAGAAAAATTCTGGATGTGGTGTCTGAATGTGACGATGAGATGGACATTAACGAGGTTCTCTGTCTGTGTACATGTGTAACAGATTTATATACATTGTTGGTTTCAAAAAATTATGGTTCCATGACGTGAGATTGTTCAAACTTACATCAACTACATACTAGAACAAAACATGCTGGCCTGTAGAGATTTTCTTTTCTGGCTAGACCACCTGTAATGTCATTATTACTGTTTGTTAGTAATGCCAATTTGACCATTTTCTTCACTATTTCAAGGTATGAATGTATATTCAAAAATGTATTGTTGAAATAAAAAGTTGAATAACATTTTAATCTTTTGTGGTTTAAGAAACAATGGGTCTGAGCTCATGAAAAATGTGTTAATGTTATATTTAAAAGAAGCCGTCTCGATTTCAAGAAAAAATATTTGTACAGATCCTTGTGTTGCATTCTATATTCACACCGACGTATATAAACATGGTAAAGCAGAGAACACAAAGAGCTCGCTATTACAGCAGTACTGTTTGCAAAAAAAAAAAAAAAAAAAACAGACACTCAAACAAAAAACTTTTTACAATCATACAGGACAATACAATACGAATTGTGATGTTAAAAATGAAACCGTGGTTCAGAACAAAACGCACAAATCATGGAAAATAAAAATAAAACTCAAGGCTCAAGCTAATTTTTGTTTGGTCTGGTTTCAGAGTTGGACTAATACGGTGAAAAAACGCTTTAGACAGTACATGTCTTCACAATGGAGTAATGCGGTGTTAATCATGTGGAACAGTAACAAACACTATTCAACATAAACTAGAACCCAAAACTGTAATGTAACTGTGAGCTAGTTTCACATCATGTAGATTATCTCAGTAATGAAATCTCGGCTCACTTGCATATTCTGGCTAACAACTGAAATGTGGACTGATGCTAAACCCGCTTTTCAGGCCTCAAGGTTTGGTGAAATATATGTTATAAAACTTAAAAAACAATAAACTACATCAGATGTTCTTAAAAATGTAAACGTCGGACATGACAGCTTTGTAAACACGTAATAACTAATATTTTGAGATAGATAAATGTTTAGATATTTTGTGAAAACAATAAAGATATACTACAACATTTCAGGGGCCCATGCTGTCGAAGACCGTAATTTCACACTGTGTTGTTTTAAAAGTAAAAGTAGATCAATTATAAAGACAGCCATGACAACATGCATTTCCAGTCCAGTGTTTCCCGAATCAAACCTTTTGGTCCGATGAATACCTAAAACATCTAAAACATATGTTGGTGCAGACCATCTAAAATGGACTAAAATAGCCCCTTTCACTGAATTATTTCTACATGTGATCTCTGGTTTATTTACCAGTGTGATGTTTAGAGAAACGGACAAAGGAAATAGTTCCTGTGGCATCCTTGACTTTTAATGTCTTACTTTAAGTGTAATAGACAGGGTTTGTATTAAATTTAAGTTTTGTATTAACAGTAAGAACAGAAAATGGCAGGACTCATTTTCAAGTTGAGGTAGTGGCTATTATGTGTCTTTGTGACACAGGTAGACCAGAAAAAGCTCTAAAGTGCATCACAATCTCAGTTTAAACACTCTCTTGACAATCATTTAATCATCTTGTACTCTATTTTGTTTAATTTTTTTGCCTGTTTGACCAAACTCTGAGAATAGTCTTTATCTAAAAAACAATGAAAAAGATACATGGCTGGTGGGCCGGAACGACATTAAAAGTTTTCACAATAGTTTAGAAGAGAGGATTTCACTATTAGGTATTTGTTATTCTGGTACACATTTCTGTTGTGCAAACATATTTCCTGTATAAAAGAGTATGTCTATAACCTATTCAAGGGCGTTTAGTGCAATCTTATGGATCTTAACATAAAGGTGACATAGTCTCTCTAGCAAAACCACCAAAAGTGGACAAAGCAGAAAAATCTCAGCACACGGTAGATGCTAATGCTTCTGACCGTGTACACATAGGCCTACTCTTCAATGTCAAGCGGAAACTTCGAAACAAACGAGTACGACAAATAAAAACGTGAACATCGTCATCAGCTTTATGAACAAGAGCTCTAGATGTAGGGGCGATATTTTTATGCTGTAGTTCAATCAATCAATCAATCACCTTTATTTATATAGTGCTTTAAACAAAATACATTGCGTCAAAGCACTGAACAACATTCATTTGGAAAACAGTGTCTCAATAATGCAAAATGATAGTTAAAGGAATTTCATCATTGAATTCAGTTATGTCATCTCTGTTCAGTTGAAATAGTGTCTGTTTTTATTTGCAATCAAGTCAATGATATCGCTGTAGATGAAGTGACCCCAACTAAGCAAGCCAGAGGCGACAGCGGCAAGGAACGGAAACTCCATCGGTGACAGATTGGAGAAAAAAACCTTGGGAGAAACCAGGCTCAGTTGGGGGGTCAGTTCTCCTCTGACCAGACGAAACCAGTAGTTCAATTCCAGACTGCAGCAAAGTCAGATTGTGCAGAAGAATCATCTGTTTCCTGTGGTCTTGTCCTGGTGCTCCTCTGAGACAAGGTCTTTACAGGGGATCTGTATCTGGGGCTCTAGTTGTCCTGGTCTCCGCCGTCTTTCAGGGAGGTAGAGGTCCTTTCTAGGTGCTGATCCACCATCTGGTCTGGATACGTACTGGATCCGGGCGACTGCAGTGACCCTCTGATCTGGATACAGACTGGATCTGGTGGCCACGGTGACCTCGGAACAAGACAGAAACAGACTAATATTAGCGTAGATGCCATTCTTCTAATGATGTAGCAAGTACATCGGGTGTTATGTGAAGTGTTTCCGGTTCCGGTTTACCTAATTAATGCAGCCTAAAAATTAACGGATTTGGATATTAAAAGCATATTAGTATGTTATGTGTATGCCAGGTTAAAGAGATGGGTCTTGAATCTAGATTTAGTTATGCTGTAAAAATTCCTACGAACAAGCACTGTATGTTTGACCACAATCAGAGAAAACCCTTCATCAGAAAACTGCAAAACAACATGTAAACAGATCAGTCAACTATCTCTGGTAAAATAAATAAATAAATAAAATAAAATTATATATATTTACAAGTCACGCATTGACAATGTTTGTCTTATGTGCTCATTACAGCTAAAATCCTGTTTTGCCAAATGCCGTACACGCTTTTGCATTTCATAATTCAGTGATTTTTTTAGTCAGTTTTGCTCACAGATAATCCGTATGCAAAAGTTATGTTTGAATTTTTCTATAACCATTACAAAAGTGAGAACATCGTAGTTCTCAAATGTGTTTGTATTACAAGAGTAGCCCATCTAACAAATCTGGCAGAAGTGGAGAAACAGATGTTTAGCACATACACACATTGTAGATGCTTACGTACACCAGAGATGTTGCTTTATTTGAACCAAAGAAGATGGCCATAGGAACTGATAACATTCTTTAATGTTGTTGTGTTTTGTCAAAATAATAAAAAAGTTCGGTCAAATGTTTAATACTTTTTCTTAAATGAATAGGATGTGCTCACCCTTCTTTCTTTCCCATGCAAGAGTTAGCATGAACTTACAGGAGTCTTAAAACAAAAACGGCCAAACAAACAAAATGTGAATGGATTCATCTGCTATCTGAACAAGATGACTTAATCTAATGGATTATTAAAAATATCATTTACAAATCAACATAAAACATTTTTAACAATTGTATTCTAAATTTTATATGCATTGTAAACATTTTTTGCTATACTCTCTTTCTTAGTGATTTGGTCGCTTGAATACGCAAAAGGTTATGGATAAAATTTATCTACACATGAGTGTGGAAACTTTAACATGCTCAAACTTAAACGAGTGTGCAGCTTTCAGCGGAACCGTTTGATTTGTTTAGGTTGTAATAGTTTTAAGTGTAAAACAGCTAGACTTCATTTTTTTGTCGATGCTTCATGTGATCACACTTTTTGGACAGACACAAAGTTGCACTAAAAGAAATATCTCGAAGAGAAAACCTGTAACTTAATCTCTTAATTTTCATTTATTCCTATTATGATGACACCACACAGAGATCACCTAAAAACGTACAGTCCAACAAACAAATTGTGAATGGGCGTCCAAAATCTTGATATGGCTAAATCTTGAGGTGTAAAAAAAAGTCATTTACAAAACATTGTGATTCTTAGATGTGACACACCCATGACAAAATCTGTTGCCATGCAAAAATAGTCATAAATGTTTTAGCACAGCTATTTACACAAATAGTATGAGAACTGCTGTGTCACTTGAATAGAAAATTCATTACCGGTTTATCAGGGTCAAAAGAAAATGATGATAATAGTTGAAACATCCTTAGCTCGTACATTTCTTTCATTTTGAAAATCACAGCTGCTGGTGATTACAGTTTTTTAGTAAACCATTTAACATTACATGATGCCTACAAAATAGTCAAATAGTCTAAGCGTATGTTTTCCGTTCTAGGTAAGAACATTCACACCAAGTGTTATAGGCCTGGGTAAATAATTTGAAAATAGTATTTCTGTCGAATGAGAAAAGTTCAGTCATGCATTTAAAAAAGTTTTCTGATGTAGAAATTATGTTTCTGTCAAACCCATCCAAAGAGTTTTCTAGTCGTGTGAAAAAGCACTTGTGTGCATAAATGATCTAAAGAAACAATGCTGGTCATCAGGTTATTTAAAAAATAATTAAGACAATAGACAGTGTGCCTAATTTTAGTGACTCACACACAATGTGTTTAATCTTTTAAACATGTTTAAAATGGTATGTGTAATTATTTTACTGAGTTTAAGCTAAATGTATATTTGTTAATTTACAGTAAAAAACAACAAATACGATTTTGCTCATAATTAAAATTTAGTTTACTCAGTTTTACTGTGTATGTGTGTGTGTGGTTCAGGTATACCCCATGTTATGGGGAACAATGATAGCAATATCCAAAATCCTTGGGGATTGTTTTTGTCCCCGTGAGGAAACAAGTTTATAAATCATACAGAATGAAGTGTTTTTGAAAATCTTAAAATGAAATTTTCTTTAAGGGGTAGGTTTATATGTAAGGTTGGTGTTTGGTGATGCAAAATACAATTTGTACAGTATAAAAACCATTACATCTGCGGGTTGTCCCATAGAACATTGAAACCCAATGTGTGTGTGTGTGTGTGTGTGTGTTTAAAGTTGGTTTTAAAATTAGCGTGAGATTTCAACTCCTTTTACACATGACATATTATGGGTAGTATTTTCTTAACATTAAGGAATGCCTGTTTGATTTTATTAATTTCAGATAATGTCATGACCTGGCTCTAAAGCCATGACAAAACTAAAAGGACGCAGTTTTAACCCACAAAAATGAAATTTATTAACTGAACAAAAACACCAATACAACAACTAACATAACATAATACAACAGTGACGTGTGAGAATCAGTAAAGTCAGTAGAATGAGGTGCATGTTTGAATGAATGGATCGTATACTGTTGCGTGTTGCATGAACAAAACAACCAGTGCACGGGAGAGAAGGGCTCTCTCCTCACAAAGAGAGTGGCAGGTTTATAAAGGCGTGAAACACCTGGGCCCAGGTGTCCCCAATCTCGCTGACAAATGATAGCCACGCCCCCTGCAACAGAGAACATACCATACACAAGGAAACAGTCCTGACCAACAGGCCATCACAGATAACATTAAATTATTTAATCTCTTCAGTGGCTTGGTTAGTTGCTGATTTAAATAATTGTCTCTCTCACTCTTTGACTTGTCATAGAAGTCATAAAACCTAGTGCCCTACATAAAAGACAACATTGATGTTTCTAAGATGTGAACTCGGTACTTCCTTTTGTCCTGTTGCATTTCCAAACTATAACAAAAACATGAAAGCCAAAGACACCAGACATCCTCTTCCTTTTCAAATGTGGTTGTAGACCAGTCATAGCCACACTGTTGGGGTCTAGGTATTAACATATACCATATTGATCAAACAAACACTGATCCTGTCAAGGCGTCAAAACCCTCACTTTTGCACAGCCATTTTTTTTTCCCAGGAAGAACCCAAACACCTCCCCACTGCAAGTGGGTAACAGGCCAGGAAGGAACTTCACAGAAACCCCCCACAGCTCTGGTTACAGATACAACCATCATATATCCAGTAATAAACACAACACAAGTCAAATCTGAGACATGTTTGAACTTTTGATTTACACACACCTCTGCCATGTCAATCAAGGGTGACAGGACCCAGTGACATGGCAACCGCTTTGACTGACAGGCCATATAGTCATAAATCAATCCAAACTGACCATGTACACTTCTGACTACCTGTCAGTCTACGCTGACTGTACGTACATAAATCAGGCCATAAATCAGGGTCATAAATCATCAAGACTTGAGACTAAGGATATGATAAGACTACTGTGATGGTAATCATCTGTCTGTGTGTCTGATAGATGGAACCAGAATTTGGCTGTTCTCCAAGTTGGCTCGGTGGGACATTGAATACTTTAACCTGCAGTTACAAATGAATAAAACATGTTTTGATAGTTTAAACATATAACATTAAAAACTGATGTTTGAAATTATGAAAAAAGATAAAAACGTAAATCAGAAATTAAACCGCCAGTAGGTGGCAGCGAGTCACTGTTAATAAGTGAGTCATTGTGATTGATTCGAATCATTTAAACAGTTAATTAATTCAGGAATGAAACCCCAGTCATGTTGCACAGAGATGCGTAACTGGCTGTGTTTGGAATTGTTTTAGTTTTTATAAATAGAGCAAAAAAAGTTAGTTATCATAGTTATTTTATATAATAGTTATAATAGTTATCGCTGCAAATCATCCTAGGGGTGGCCACAGGGGTGGCCAGAGTTTTTATTAAAACACATTTTGACATTTGGTTAGGGTTAGGGTAGACAAGTAGACAAGCCAGGGCAGTAACTATGGAACAGCAAGGTAGCTGGACCCAATAGGACAGTGTTAGAGGAAGATCCCTCAGTTGGAAGGACATCTGGAATATGGAGCGACATCGAATAAAGTTCCTCCTTAGCTCCATGTACGACGTCCTGCCAACACCAACAAACCTACAAAGATGGAGACTGACAGAGGATCCTTCCTGTGCGCTGTGCAAGAAACCGGCAAACCTGGAGCACATTCTGTCGTCTTGACGGGCAGGCCTAACTGAAGGGAGGTTTAGGTGGCGCCATGATAAGGTGCTGGCACAACTGGCCGATGGACTGGAGAAGGAGAGGAAGCTAAAAGAGCTAAGGCACAAAATAAAGGCCCTGCTTCATTCACTTCCTCAGGCCTGGGGAGAAGGCAGCTAAGGAGGACAGATGTCTAGGGATCCTTGGTACGGCAGAGCACTGGGAGATGAGAGTTAACCTTGGAAGGCAACTCAGGTTTCCAGAGGAGATTGCCTTTACCAGTCTCCGACCAGATATAGTGCTCTGGTCCCAAGCAACAAGGCAGGTGGTCCTAATAGAGCTGACCGTCCCTTGGGAGGAAAGGATTGAGGAAGCACATGAACGCAAGCTAGGGAAGTATCAGTCCCTCATCTTAGAGAGCCAGCAGAGGGGTTGGATAGCCTGGAATCTACCGGTGGAGGTGGGTTGCAGGGGGTTCCCGGGATAGTCACTTTGGAGGGCATTGGTGATGCTTGGGGTTAGAAGGGTAACCCGCAAGAACCTGGTGAACATTATAGTAAAGCAGGCAGAGACAGCATCCAGATGGCTGTGGTTGAAGAGGAGCGAGCGGTGGCTAAACCAGGCTGGCAGAGAGGCCAGGGGCCAGAGCTGAGTGGTGAAGTCCTGAATGACAGAGGGAGTAGTTCCAGGACACTGGTTCTGCTGTCAAGCCCCATTGAGGTGTTGAGGGCTAGTTGATGAAACATCTGTGAAGTGGGGTGCCCACTTGAAAACCCAGTGAAGTCAACAAGTCTGAACCATGCAGCTCTGTGCTCAGTTGAAGACATTTGAGGGGAGCGACTTTAATGCTAGCCACCTACTTTAGGAGCAGGACGTAACTTCTGCCATGTGCGGTGGCTGCGATAAACCCTATCGTTTAATGATATTATTATTTTTTTTACTATTTTATTTTCTAACTGCACATTCTGTTTATTCTTTATTTTATTTTTAAAAGGGACAATGCATGTTTTCTTCATTAGTCTTCAAAATAATTAATTAGTATTATTTATTAGTATAACTTATTTACATATATTTGGTGTGGCAGAGGAAATTCTACTCTGTAATTTGTTTAAAGCCAATTTTAAACCCTTTAATGGGCCATCTACACAAATTATGGGCCATTATTAAATCAAAATTAGACCACTGTGGATGTGATAATTGGGCCATCGATGGTTGTTTACGGGGCAATAAAATATCTTATCAGCCCATTTCTAAAACTTCTTTTGTTGTAATGTTACCTGTGATTGCCCATTCTTTTTTTTTTAATTTAAAAGAGACAATGCACATTTTCTTGTCTTAAGTTATGAACAAGTTTTACAAACTATTAGCTCCTATATAAACTTTTACTAACAAGGATTAAGTTCAAGTTCAAATCTGCTTTATTATCAATTCTTCCACATGTACAGTACATACATACAGAGAATCGAGATTGTGTTACTCTCAGACCCCCGGTGCACACAGATAACATTAACATTAAAGCCAAAAAATCTAGATCAAATATAAAATGCAATATAAGATACAACTATTCAATAAGGTAATGTAAAAAAAAAAGACATTACCATAATAAAAGACATAATAAGACATAATAAAATTTAAAATAAAAGTTAAATAAAGCAGCGCAAGGCAAAAGGGAGATAGAGTGCAAATCAATGAAGTGAACAACAGTGCAAATAAAAGGTTTTTTAGTGCAAAATCAAAAGCTTATTAAGTCTGATTAAAGTGACAAAGGGCTCAAGAGCAGTTATTTTATTTAACTGACTGATGAGGTAGTTGAATGACTTCAGTTCCATGGAGAATGAGGTAGTGAGCAGACCAATGCTGCACAAAGTGACTGGTGCCTGTCATCGTATATTAGTGTGTGGGTGAGTGGGGGGGTTTCATAGTTCAGTGGTGCCTGGGGCAGAAGGGGGGGGGGGGTCAAGTTCGGGAGGGAGTTCCCTTTCCTGACAGCCTGGTGGATGAAGCTGTCCTTTCAGTCTGCTGGTCCTGGCCTGGAGACTCCGCAGTCTCCTCCCTGATGGCAGCAGACTGAAGAAGCTGTGTGATGGGTGGGTGGGATCACCTGTGATGCAGAGGGCTTTGCGGGTGAGACGTGTTCCGTAAATGTCCTGGAGGGAGGGGAGAGAGACACCAATGATCTTCTCAGCTGCTCTCACTATGCGTTGCAGAGTCTTTCGGCAGGACGCGTTGCAGGCGCCATACCACACAGTGATGCAGCTCGACAGCATGCTCTCGATGGTGCCTCTGTAGAAGGTGTACATGATGGGGACAGGGGCTCTGGCTCTCCACAGTTTGTGGAGGAAGTAGAGACACTGTTGTGATTACTTGGCCAGTGCTGCTGTGTTTTCAGTCCAGGAGAGGTCCTCTGTGATGTGCACAACCTGGAACTTGGTGCTGCTCACTCTCTCCACAGTCGCACCATTGATGGTCAGAGGAACATGCTGAGTGTGCACTCTCCTGAAGTCAACAACAATCTCCTTCGTCTTCTCCACGTTCAGAGAGAGATTGTTGTCACTGCACCACTTGGCCAGGTGGCTCACCTCGCTACTGTAGTTTGTCTCATCTTTGTTGCTAATGAGACCCACCACTGTCGTGTCATGCACAAACTTAAAGAGGTTGGAGTTGTGTGATGGTGTGCAGTCATGGGTCAGCAGAGTGAAGAGGAGGGGGCTCTGCACACATCCTTGGGGGGCCCCAACCCCCGGGGAGGGCGAGATACGGCCCCCCAAACTTCAGGACTCGGGTGTGATGGCGTTCGGTAGGCCCCGAGGCCCACTACATGTCCTGTGTCCAGTGTGGGGGTTGGAGGTTCGACCAGGGTCCGCTCGGGAACGCCGAGGCCTAGGGTCTTGAAACTCGGATCATTGATGGAGGCCATCAGCCCCTCTCGGAAGCCACAACCCCTGAGCCGATAGCACCGACCAAAGTTCGAAAATTCTGGTCACCCCTCATCGACTCAGCCACCAGGGTCTCTGCCGCCACGCTCTTCCCACCCCGGGGGACCACCGCGTCGGCCCGAGGGGGTCACCTGCGTGGCCCCCTCTGCCCAACACGGCCTCGCTCATCCCCGGCCACCTCTCCCCCGCCTGCTCCCCCGACCTCTGGAGGAGGACCCCCACCCATGCACCACGCGGACCCGGGCTTCCCATACTTAAACCTGGGCTACTGACCCAGCCATCTGCACCCTCTCGGAGAACCGAGGCACTGGTCATCCCGCCAGGGTTTTGCCACTGGTCACCCCTCATTGACTTAGGTTTTGGCCGCCTCGCCCTGGGACCTCCAGGGTCCGGATGGGGAGTCCGGCACCGCACTTTCACCGCCTTTGACGCTCCACCCCGTGGGCCGCCGCCTCCGGGAGAGGCCCCCCCCGTCCCTCCCCCACCACTGGTCACCCCCCCATCGACTTAGGTTTTGGCCGGCCATCCGCCCTTGCCACTGGTACCCCCGGGATGCCAAAGGGGGTGTCAAACCGAGGTCGCACCAGTTGGGCCTCCTCCTCGGCCGACAAAAACTTGGATCGAGGGATGACTTTCAATGGATCGCAGCAAATGAGCTGCGATGCCACGCACGAAACCCTGACCCAGAATCAGGTCGTCTACGAGTCATTTAGCACTGGGTTCTCCACAAACTTGCGGTAACCTCTCCAGAGAGGGGCGGCACTCGTTCGGCCGCACCCCAGTCCAGTCACGAACGGCTCTCCACACCGGCCGGCCCCAGGGGGTCGGCTGGCTATCCCAGGCCAATCAAAGCCAGTTACCCCTCTGGTAACTATTTTTTGACACCTTCTGCTTAACACTCAAAAGCCAAAAGGATCGTGAGGCCCACTTTCACGATCCGGTACTGAAAATCAAGATCAAGTGAGCTTTTGCTCTTCTCTTCAAGGGGAGGTTTTCTCTCCCTGAGCTCACTTCAGGACACCTGTGTTACCGTTTGACAGGTGTACCACCTCAGTCAAACGCACAACCTGCCTCTGTCCCCAGGTCATACCCGAGGGTCCTCACCCAAGTGTTTAGGATACACATATTCAAATTACAGAGCCTCAAAAGAGACCTTGATTTTTTTTATCACAACCTCTCCAAGTTGAAAATGGGTAATTTGCGCACCTGCTGCCTTCCTTGGATGTGGTAGTCATTTCTCAGGCTCCCTCTGCAGAATCGAACCCTGATTCCCTGTTACCCGTGGTCACCATGGTAGGGCCGAGGTTATCTAGAGTCACCAAATATACCAAGGCGGGGACGGATCCCCAACCCGGATGGGATTTGGATCTGATAAATGCACGTGTTCCCACCCATGAGGGAGGGTCGGCGCTCGTTTGCATGTATTAGCTCTGGAATTGCCACAGTTATCCAAGTATTGGGTGGAGCAATCAAAGGGACCATAACTGATTTAATGAGCCATTCGCAGTTTCACTCTACCAGCCGTGTGTACTTAGATAAGCATGGTTTAATCTTTCAGACAAGCATATGTTACTGACAGGATTAATCTGGTATATCTCGGGAGGGGGTGTGGGATGGACAACCGCAGCGCGCTTGTTTCCTACACACGGGTCTCACTCCGCGGTGGGTGTCGTGCCCCAGGGGGGCGGAACCCATGCGGCGCGGCCGCTCATAGGGCGACGTGCGGTGACCTCCCCCGCTCGGGGGTTATGGGGGTGGCTGGCCGCTGATCGAGGCCGTAACCGGGGAAAAGTGTGCTTCACGGGGACATGAGGAGGGCGACTGCCCGCCTCACGCTTCCTCTCCGCCCGCCGGTGGCGGACCCTTATGATAGACCAGCCGTCTGAGTCTCCCAAGAAAGCAAGGGTCAGGGCCCCGTCTCATGCGTGCATGTGCCAGACACAGTGTGTCGCTCTCGTCAAAACTGAATCTTCCATTCACCGTGCCTCCTAGGCGCACCTGCCCATAGCGGCCAGAGGCCGGGCAGGGTTCTAGCTCGGGCATGCAACGTGCTCCACTCAAGCCGTTCTCTTGCGAAACGCGCCAGAACCAATGTCCACAAAATGACGCGTTCACCGAAATTGTGACGGCACATAAAAACTCCATCCCCTATCGGGCAGACCTCCAGATTCACGGGCGAATCCTGAAGGTGGCCGGGGACGAGGCACCTTTCCCGGCCTGCCCCAGAGCCTTGGGGAGGGTGGATGTCTGGCCAAAGCCTGCATTTTCGACTTAGTCGTTTTCCAACAACGAATTCCTCCAGGGCCTCTGACCTGCCGAGAGAGGCCGACGAGGGCGGGGGCCTTGTTGGACAGGTCTCTCACCGAAGAGGCCCTGGAGCCTACGACCTGCCACTGGTCACCCAGTGAACTGAGAACCGGGTAGGGGGTGCCGTCTCACCCTCATTCCCAGGAGAGGGAAGCCACATTGGGCCTAGGTCGCTTGAATTAACCCCTGGAGCTCAACCTTCAAATTTACAGAGAACCAAACCAGGGTGAGCCATGTCACTCTCATGCCCAAGAGGGTGTGGCCACGTTGGGCCTGGGTCGCCCCTGGAGCTCAGCCTACACGGTTATGGATAACCGGAGTAGGGGGGCACCAGCTCACTCTCATGACCAAGAGAGAGAGGTCACGTTAGGCCTGGGTCGCTTGAAAAAGCCCCTGGAGCTCAGCCTCTACACTTATGGAGAACCGGAGTAGGGGGGGCCATGTCACTCTCAAGACCAGGAGAGGTAGGCCATGTTGGGCCTGGGTCACTCAAAACAGCCCCTGGAGTTCAGCCTTCAAATTTACAGAGAACCAGAATAGGGGGAGCCATCTCACTCTCATGCACAGGAGAGGTAGGCCATGTTGGGCCTGGGTCGCTCGAAATAGCTCCTGGAGCTCAACCTTCACTGTTACGGAGAACTGGAGTAGGGGGCGCCGTCTCACTTTCATGCACGAGAGGGTGAGGCCACGTTGGGCCTGGGTCGCTCGAAAAAGCCCCTAGAGTTCAGCCTTCAAATTTACAGAGAACCGGATTAAGGGGAGCCATCCAACTCTCATGCCCAAGAGGGTGAGGCCACGTTTTTCCTGGGGTCGCTCGAAAAAGCCCCTGGAGCTCAGCCTTCAAATTTACAGAGATCCAGACTAGGGGGCGCCATCTCACTCTCATGCCCGAGAGGGTGAGGCCATGCTAGGCCTGGGTCACTCGAAAAAGCCCCTGGAGCTCAGCCTCCACGGTTAATGAGAACCGGAGTAGGGAGCGCTATTTCACTCTCATGCCCGAGAGGGTGAGGCCACGCTGGGCCTGGGTCGCTCGGAAAAGCCCCTGGAGCTCAGCCTGCAAGGTTAATGAGAACCGGAGTAGGGGGCACCATCTCACTCTCATGCCCGAGAGGGTGAGGCCATGCTGGGCCTGGGTTGCTCGAAAAAGTCCCTGGAGCTCAGCCTCCACGGTTAATGAGAACCGGAGTAGGGAGCGCTATTTCACTCTCATGCCCGAGAGGGTGAGGCCACGTTGGTCCTGGGTCGCTCGAAAAAGCCCCTGGAGCTAGGCCTCTAAGGTTAATGAGAACCGGAGTAAGGGGCGCCATGTCACTCTCATGCACAGGAGAGGTAGGCCATGTTGGGCCTGGGTCGCTCGAAATAGCTCCTGGAGCTCAACCTTCACTGTTACGGAGAACTGGAGTAGGGGGCGCTGTCTCACTTTCATGCACGAGAAGGGTGAGGCCTCGTTGGGCCTGGGTGGCTCGAAAAGCCCCTGGAGTTCAGCCTTCAAATTTACAGAGAACCAGATTAAGGGGAGCCATCCAACTCTCATGCCCAAGAGGGTGAGGCCACGTTTTTCCTGGGGTCGCTCGAAAAAGCCCCTGGAGCTCAGCCTTCAAATTCACAGAGAACCAGACTAGGGAGCGCCATCTCACTCTCATGCCCAAGAGG
The DNA here is from genome assembly GCF_003368295.1 of Carassius auratus. Lineage (NCBI taxonomy): Eukaryota > Metazoa > Chordata > Actinopteri > Cypriniformes > Cyprinidae > Carassius > Carassius auratus. The sequence continues at coordinate 125,406 of NW_020527736.1, forward strand.
GTGAGGCCACGTTGATCCTGGGTCGCTCGAAAAAGCCCCTGGAGCTCAGCCTTCAAATTTACAGAGAACCAGATTAAGGGGAGCCATCTCACTCTCATGCCCAAGAGGGTGAGGCCACGTTGTTCCTAGGTTGCTCGAAAAAGCCCCTGGAGCTCAGCCTTTAAATTTACAGAGAACCAGATTAGGGGGCGCTATCTCACTCTCATGCCCGAGAGGGTGAGGCCATGCTGGGCCTGGGTCGCTCGAAATAGCCCCTGGAGCTCAGCCTCCACACTTACGGAGAACCGGAGTAGGGGGCGCCATACCACCCTCATTCCCGGGAGAGGGAGGCCACGTTGCGTCTAGGTCCCTCGAAAAAGCCCTTTGCGCTCAGCCTCAATGGTTATGGAGAACTGGAGTAGGGGGCGTCATGTCACTTTGAAGCCTTCAAATTTACAGAGAACCAAACTAGGGGACGCCATCTCACTCTTATGCCCGAGAGGGTGAGGCCATGCCGGGCCTGGGTCGCTCGAAAAAGCCGCTGGAGCTCAGCCTCCACGGTTAATGAGAACCGGAATAAGGGGCGCCATCTCACTCTCATGCCCGAGAGAGGTGAGGCCACGCTGGGCCTGGGTCGCTTGAAAAAAGCCCCTGGAGCTCAGCCTCCAAGGTTAATGATAACCGGAGTAGGGGGTGCCATCGCACCCTCATGCTCAGGAGAGGGAGGCCACGTTGGGCCTGGGTCACTCGAAAAGGCCCCTGGAGCTCAGCTTCCAAGATTAATGAGAACCAGAGTAGGGGGCGCCATCTCACCCTCATGCCCAGGAGAGGGAGGCCTCGTTGGGCATGAGTCACTCGAAAAAGCCCCTGGAGCTCAGCCTCCACGGTTACGGAGAACCAGAGTAGGGGGCGCCATCTCACTCTCATGCCCAGGAGAGGGAGGCCACGCTGGGCCTGGGTTGCTCGAAAAAGCCCCTGGAGCTCAGCCTGCGAAGCGCTTTTGTCATCACCCCGATGGCGGGTAAAAACGGCATCCTCTATCGGGCCGACCACCGGGGTCGCGGGCGAAATCAGAGCTCTACCCGGGAAAGGTGCACCATCCTGGGCTAGGCCGCCGGAGAGGGGGTGGTTGGATGTTCGACCGGGGCCCGCTCGAGAACGCCGGGGCCTAGGGACTTGAAACTCGGGTCGTTGATAGGGCCCGTCGGCCCCTCTTGGACGCCACTGCCCCCGAGCCGACAGCCCCCCGGGGGCCGGGGATAGCGCCCCCCAAAGTTCGAAATTTTGAACCGCTATATCTCGCCGAGGCCGAGACCCAGGGACTTTAAACTCGGGACCGCGGTAGACCCAGAGGCCCCCTATCAGATGCCACCACCCACGGGCCGATAGCCCCCCGGTGGCCGGGGATAGCGCCCCCCAAATGTCGAAACTTTGACCGGACATATCTTGCCAAGGCCGAACCCCAGGGATTTCAAACTCGGGATATAAGTAGACCCGGATATCCCCTATCTGACGCCACTTCCACCGAGGCGATGTAGCCCCGGAAGATGGGGATAGCGCCCCCCATCCCCCCAAAAAATGAGAAGTCCCAAAACTTTGCCCAGTAAAAAAAAAATAATAATAATAATAATAATAATAATTATATATATATATATATATATATATATATATATATATATATATATATATATATATATATATATATATATATAAACACACACACAAAATAAATAAATAATTTATAATCCCAAAGGCAGGGCAGTAAAGTGCCAATATATTATACTCCAGACAACTCAGATAATTAATATAATATAATATAATATAATATAATATAATATAATATAATATAATATAATATAATATAATATAATATAATATAATATAATAGTTGTCTGGAACGCATCACGTTAACAATTCAATAAATTACCGTGTACTACAATTAGAGCCATCCTATAAATTGACATTTCAGCACTTCAGGGACATTCTTAAACGCTTAAGGTGGCTTAATGAATTAAAACATGTTTTTAAAAGATCAAACTCAGTTGAAGACATTACAGCATAATATTTAAAGACAAGCATTTGAGTTGTTGAGCGCAACATATTTAACCCTTGTATGGTGTTTGGGTATGTTGGACCCGTTTTCATTTTTTATCAAAAGAAAAATTATATGATTAATTATTTTTTCAAGGCTAATAAAAGTGTGGAAACTGTAGGTCTTGTGTACCTTTACTCTGTCCTCCTCCTGTCAGTGTGTGTGTGTGTGTGTGTGTGTGTGTGTGTGTGAGTGAGTGTGAGTTTTGTGTTTCTGCACCTGGTCACAGCATTGATGCAAAATTTAAAAAACAAATACAAAAATTAAAGCACGAATACTGTCTGCTCTCACATTCCCGCTCATTTTCCCTCTGTCTTGCGGGAACCAATCTTTCTTTTCTCATACTCTATTCCATCTTCGAATTGGGCATGGGACACAATAAATAATAATAAATAATAAGCTTTGCCAGTGTGGTGAAAATTGTAGGTTCTGTGTACCTTCACTCTGTCCGGGCCTGCTGTTATTTTGTGTGTGTGTGTGTTCTTTTTTATATGGTTTATGAGGACACAAGTATATAATGGGTATTACAACATAAACATGGTTTACGCAGGAGGAAAATGGTGATGTACCATCCACCCGACCTACAGAACTACCATTTGCAGAGCCTGAAGTAAGTTTTATGCTGTTGCAGTATAGTATCTCGTTGCAAGAGAGAGAGAGAAGTGGTAGTAAAATTCATGATCTTTTCATTATTCAAGGTTGCGGCTACCAGCAACAAAAAGAAGAGCTGCGAAATGTGTAGACCCAAGATGGACAGAAAAACACAATATACATGCATCAAGTGCTAGAAGTACATATGTAACACACACACACAGTAAAACTCTGCCCCGCATGTGTTGTATAGACTGGTATGTAAAGGCAATTTGTTCAATGGGGCTGATGTGTCATCTAGACTGACATAGCTACTGTGTGTGTTCAGCTTGTGTTGTGTAAACTGACTTGAATTGGTTAAATTTCTAATGAAGTTCAAATAAATAAAAATCAATAGTCAATGTAAATTTGTTGAAATTTTCCACTAATATCTTGATTATAATTTATTTTTTATGTCATTTTAGTAAATAATAAACAAAAAAAAGAGTAGCACTTTAATTCTTAAATGGGATCTAACAAAGGTAAAGAGAAAATGACTTAATGCATTAAACCATTGTTTTTAAAAATATCAGACTCAATCAATATTATTAATAAATCATTCTATGCACAGACAAGCAGATGAGCCCAGAATAGAATGTAATGCTTTTAATAATGGTAGCCTTGGCAACAAAGAAACAGTTTTTTACTTTCTCCGTTTGTGTACATCCTCATGGGGTTCAGAAAATATTTTTTTCCATGCACATTAATTTTACACTTGTCTAGTACAAATTTGCCACTTTTATAATTACAGTGCATACTTTTTAATTTACGCTAAAAAAAAAAAGTTAAATGTGGCAACATGCCTCATAGGTAGGGTATAGTGTAACAGTTAAGGGGCACATTGTAACATGGCCATATGGCAGCTTAAAGTGTTATCTGATCTAATGAAAAAAAAAAAAAAAAAAACGGGTGGAAGGAACACATGGCAAAGAGCGCTCCAAAATCCTGGAGGGTGGATTTATTTACAAAAGATGAACGCAAAGAAGTAGAATGGTGCTGGAGTGAGGGCGCTGCGTGTTCCTTTCCAGTGGTTCCATGCAGCGCTAGTGGTGGGGCAGAGACAAGACGTTAGTTTTCAGCATTTGCACGGCTTATCTGGCCGTGGGCAAATGAGCTGAAGCTGTGGCCGATCAGCCCTTGATGAGCGGGAGCAGGTGCTCCTTGTCCGTTTTCAGGGCAACACTAATAGTCGCTCGTCACACACAGATATGTAAATAAAAATATTTTACAAAAATATATTTAAATATTTGATTTTGGCCGCTTTTTTATATTTTCCACATATATTAAACATATGTAAATATATTTTTATTGGAAATATTTACATATATTTATTTGCCATATATGTAAATACATTTAGATATCAGACTATGTAAATATATTCATTCGGAATATATGTCTATATATTAATTTCTAATATTTATTAACATATTACATCTATGTACATTTAAATATATTTTATATTATAAATATTTACATATATTTATTTGCCATATATGTAAATACATTTAGATATCAGACTATGTAAATATATTAATTAGCAAAATTTGTCTATGTATTAATTTCTAATATTTGTTAACATATTACATTTCAGTACACACACTTGCAAAAATGAGCAGTACATTCAGATGACAAAACACATAGGCTATTATAGAAAAACAAGAATTTTATTGATATTGACAAAAGAGTGCACATAAACTCCACAATTAAAACAAATGAAACCAGCAACTTTACTGAAATTGCTATTATTAATACTAAAGGATGATGCTAAAACCTGAAATTTGTACATTTTTTAATTAATGAAATAAAGTCTGTGTAAAAAACAAACAAACAAACAATAAAAAAACACCTGTTTTATAGTTGTCTAATAGGCTGCATTTACACTGCAGGTCTTGATGCCCAAATCCGATTTTCTGACTATATCCAGTTTTTTTGACGACCCGCTTAAATCATCTTTTAAAAGTGTCCCGTATCCGATTTTTGCATTTACACTATACACTGCTGAAACTACCAAACATAGACTTTCTGACCTGGAAAAGGAAGTAAAACAGCACGAAATACAATGGATGCAGATGCAAATAAAATTATACAGTGTTTTGCTTTCCACAATATTTTGAAAAGTCAACTAAAAAATCAGCAAAACATTGGTCTCGTATGGCAGAGAAAAAAAGAGGAGCCCTTGTTGCAGCCTGGGCGAATTTCGCGCCTATAATAAGTCATGTGATCTCAGTTGGTGGTGTCCACCTGAGTTGACGTCACTTTTTTAATGACGTACAACTCGCATTTACTGTGGAATATCCGATTTGTCTGCTTACATGTCACACGGAAATGCACATATCCGATTCAAATCTGATTTATTACCACATATGAATGAGGCCTGAATCCGATCTGAGAACATCGGAATCCATGCGTTTTTTTTTCCTGCTTCCACGTTCACCGGTCATATCCAATCTGTGGCACATGAGAGGAAAAAAATCAGATTTGGGTCACTTGAACCATGCAGTGTAAATGGGGCCATAGAGAGGGTGAAGGAAGAACATCCAAACCCTGCCCCTGAATCCTTCGAGATTTTTATGAATTTATATAATGGTGTTTTTTTCATAAAGTAAAGGCAGTGGCAATATTAACATGACAATCAAATTAAATATTATATAATAAATTATTAAAATATCTGATAAACTTTTGAATGTTTTTCTTACTAGTCAGATGGTTCATAGTGCCTGGAGAAGTTATTCAACAAGAGGTCCACTCCAACTCTGCTGCATGGTCTTCAGCTTGGAAGAATATAGGAAAACAAGCAATTTGCACAGAGCCAATAATACATAGTATACAATGTCATATTTATTAAGAATAAACTACAGCAGAGGTGAAATGCAAACAATAGAGAGAATAATGTACAGAACATCCTACAAAAAGTCTTAAGAAAAGATAATTTATGTTTTTAGGTTTTAAAGTTGCTTTGATGATATAGGTGATCACAATGTTTATTGTGGAAAAAAAGCATTTTAAGTTATTTAATAAGGTTTCTCAGATCACCTTTGTTTCCTATATCTCTATCAGCAGCTCCCATTAGACGGCTTTTTCCCGACACTACTAAAACCCCAGTACAATTTTTATTCAATTTTTGACTACTCTACAATGACAGATAAAAACATGTTTGGAATAGTTTCAGTCCATTATATATATATATATATATATATATATATATATATATATATATATATATATATATATATATATATATATATATATATATATATATATATATATATATCTTTTAGATTTGTAATGTTTTTATTGGATTCTCTTATGCTCTTCAAGGCTGTATTTATTTAATCAAAAATACAGAAAAACAGTAATATTGTGAAGAATTTCGAATTTTGGTTTCCTATCTTATTATAGTTTAAAAATCATTTGTATTAATTTATTCAGTGACGCAGCACTGTATTTTCAGTATAATTACTCCAGTCTTCAGTGTCACATGATCCTTTAGAAATCCTTCTAATATGCTGAGTTATAATCAGTGTTGATAATATTATCAACTGTTGTGCTGCTTAATATTTTATGGAACCTATGTTCCATAAATAAAATAAAAAGTTAAATACAACAGAATTTATTTAAAATATTAATTTTAACAATATTCTAAAAATATATTTTTTTATCCATTTTATACCTAAATGTTTGCTGAATAAAAGTATTCTTTTAAACAGCACAACTGTTTCCAACGTTGATAATAAATCAGCTTAATTTAATGCTTTATGATTGATCATAATGATGCTCACGATTTAGCATGGCTTTACAGGAATAAATTATATTTTAAAGTATATTAAAATATAATACTTTCACAAAATATTTCACAAAATATTTTTTTTCTTTATTTTGTCAATTTTTTTATTATCTATGTGTTGTTGTTTTCTCAGTGTTCTGGAAGCTTGTGACACTAAAACAAATTCCTTGTATGTGCAAACATACGTGACAATAAAGCTCTTTCTGACTCTGATTTGCGTGTGTGTAATAGCGATACAGTAGGCCTAATGCAGTACAAATGGAAATGGTTATTTTTCAATTAAAGATAACTTAAAGAGTTAATGGACTGCTTTGGGTGCTTGGCACTTCATTGGTAATTTTGTGTTTTAAGAATGACATTCAAGGTTAAGAGTACACTGTAATTTATTTAAATATAAATTGTTTCATCTAGGTATTTAACATTACCTAAATTAAAGAAAGAAGACTTTCCTTATTGATTATGTCTTCCCTCAGGTAAAATGCACGCTTTCTTGCATGGCTGGATGTTGGAATTACGTTGTCTGCATTCTCCCAAACTGATTAGCTGAAGTAGAAATGCAGACGTTAAACCTTACTCTGTTAGCTGGCTAGCACTTTTTCGAGGGATTTCAGAACAGCGTAACAGATATTTTAGTGAATGCCTCCGTTAGCGCAAGTCCAGCTCGCTGTGAAGGGAGATTGAGCAGAGGCCAGCCGGCAGAGGATTCCCCTCAGCCTCATTCGAACGGCTATGCTTACAAATCAAACACTTGTGAAAAAAAAGAAAAAAATGATTCTCAGCTTAGAGTTTGATATTCGTATGGACTAGGAGGTCATATGGTATTTGCCTAAAATACGGGGCAAACTGCGGCCTTATAGCTTTCATAATGCTTCTTTGATGCCTTAAATACAGGACAATTCCATATTATACAGAACGGTTGGCAACCCTAATTAACAGTACAGTGCATACTTTTAGGTTAAATTAATTAGCTTTTTTAATTCATCCATCAACAAATTGCCAGCAAAACATTTACAAAGCTATAAAAAAACCTCATCTACACATAATATGTGATTAAAATCCCAAACTTTCCTAAAGAAGAGCTCAAATCTATAGCTAGCTTACCTCTTATAGTTAGCCTCTGTTAGTTCACGGTTGTGATGATAATGGACTTATTCCCATGACAATGAACCATTTGTGTAAAGTAAATATTCAACAGAAGCATGTCAGTTACATGTAAGAAAGTGTCAGTAAAAGTTGTATGTATTATTTGTGTAATTTTAGGGACTAAACTTAATAAAAACAACTTAGTAAAAACAACCGTTAGAGAGGAAGTAGTTTGCTACTTGTCAGCTGAGCTGCCGCCCGGTTTCCATGGTATCTCCCTCCACACAGTTTAAATGCACCTCGAATGCGCATGCCCATCAAACACATTACACAGCGTTTACATAGTACATAAAACTATAAACTTGTCCTGACACTTGATAACATATTTATTAAGTTGATAGTAGGCCTAAACTGAATTAGAACATAGGATCAATATAATATAATATAATATAATATAATATAATATAATATAATATAATATAATATAATATAATATAATATAATATAATATAATATAATATAATATAATATAATAATAGCTTTAAAAATGGTAAAACATAGTGTAGAAACTAAATGCATTGCTGCACTACAAAAACACATTGATTCAAAGTTATTTGAAGCATGAATATAATTTCACAAATAGCCTATGTAAACACACACGTAGCCTATGTATTTTTAAAATTTATTTCCAAAATATATTTCAATATATTTAACAGTGCTTCACACATATGTGAATATATTAAATTTCCATATGGGTAATGAACACTTATTTTCATGAACCTTGCAAACTTAGTTGAATCCAGCTGAGAGATCTTGTGAAGTGTGCATTTTTATCCAGCATCATCTCGTATTCTCTGTGTGACGGTCGGTCTGTGTGAATTAAATGCTTTAAACTTTAAACTCGTGACTTTCTGTTGACTCTCTTTTTAATTATATTTTTATTAAATGCTTATATATTTGTGAAAAATCTAAAGTATAAGTATGCTTGTTTTACACATTTATTTTGTAATCCATTGTCAAATGATTTCAAATTTCTTAAATATTAATAATAATGATAATAAAAATATCATTAATAATAATATCATCAAAAAATATATATATTATTATTTTAAGAAAATAATAATAATCTTAATTAATTTAATATAAATTATTTAAAAGTTTGTTAACCTTTTCAACCATTTAGCATTAAACATTTTTAACGCTGTTTTGTTAAGACAACTGACCTTATTTCAACCATATTTCAACATTGAAAGTTGGTCAAGTGCTGGAGGTTTTTCAGCCGTCCATCTTTAAAAGTTGAATCAATGTTGTTTCAACGTTGAAACCACAACTGACCTTATTTCAACCATATTTCAACGTTGAAGGTCGGTCATGTGCCGGCTGGGAAGGAAGAAGAAGAAGAAGAAGAAGAAGAAGAAGAAGAAGAAGTGAATGAGGTAGATTTTTTCCAGATTCAAGAGAGAGGAAAGGAGAGGAAAAGAGAAATAGAAGGAAAGACATCATCCTTCCTTCCAAGACTGAGAACTGGACATACAGCAATGAAGTTTTAGTATCGTTTTTATAAGATAGAGGTTATCATGAATCAGGAAAAGTGTCACAAATGTGAAGAATTGGAAAGTGTGAAGCAAAACATTTTTTAATATTCTGCATATGAGAGGGAGAGATTTCAATTAATTCAAGAATTAGGATGGATGGGAGTTGATAATATTTATTTAAATGTATTGTTAGGAAATGGGTAAAGCAATCAAGAGTGCATGAAATATTTTTTAAATACCTAAACACAGGAACAATAGGTACAATCTATTTTTTTCTGTAATATGTATTTATTTATTTATTGTTTCTTTCTTCCAAATCTACACACACTCCACAATGTAGATCAGTAGGTGGCGGTAAACCACCATAAAACACTAGAAGAAGATGTGGTGGTTTGTCCGTATCGCGTCGACACGTTAAAGGGGAAACCTTTAACATAACATAACCATTTCAAGAGGAGAATAAATAGCCTTTAATACTCAAACTGCCGCGGATCTCTCAACGTTTCTTGGTAAGATTGTATTTTCCGTCTTCCCGTTGAGTTCGCGCTGTTAGGCAGTTCAGAGAGAGTTTGTTTGAGCAGACACGTGACTCTCAGCAGAGCTGAGACAGTGACGAGGATACATTTGAAAACCTCGGGACGTGTTTTATGTGTATCGCTGTCTAAGTCTGATTTAACACAGAGAGTATTTAACACAGAGAGTAAAGTGATTATCGATTTTTTGCAGCCAGTAACAGAATGTAAATGTGCTCAGCTAGATCAGATGTGTGAGAACAGGAGCTGGTCTACGTGTTCAGATGCAGGTGTGCTGTTACTGTATCTCCTGCCGTAGAAGACACTCTCTCTGCAGAGACACTGGTGCCAGGGAACACACAAGTATGTTTGGGCAGCGTGGAAATCAGAGGAGACCTCATCTGACTCTTACTCCTCCAGCTGAGAGGGTCCTGGGAGAGAGGAGTGATGGAGCACTACTGGTCACTTCTTCAGCTCTGGCATGAGCAGACATAGGCTGCTGCTGGACTCTAGCACCAGATGATACTCCAGCAGAGAAAGATGATGACTTTCTTCTGTAGAAGGGCTTTGCTGTTGCTCCTCTCAGTGGAGTCTTCCAGTCTTCTTCTCTTCAACTCTCACCTCCTGCTGTAGGTAAACACAATGAAAGAACAGGTGAATACAAAAGCATTACATTTTTAAATCATTATTGTTTAATCCGAACAACATTTTGAACAAACTTGTCAAAACACAAATGTACTTTTATTTTTCAATATAAAAAACCTTGTATTATTATAGAATTTGTTGTTGTTATTATTATGAAATTCATAAACCCAGAGTGACATTTGACATGAAGTAAAAATAGCATGAGAATGACTCTAGTGATGCAGCCTCATCACTCTTCATACATCTCCTCTCTCTCTCCACAGGGAAAAGGCAGGCCCTTGAATCACAGACGCTGTGAACAGAGTGCTTCTCTCTTGCTCACTTGTATCTATTGCTGAGGTCTCCACTGTGGTTTGGCTTTGTCTCCGGGACCACTGATACTCTCCTCGGTGCTGTTCTACGTGTCCTGGATGAATTGAGCTTGCAAAGGAGCAATCAAACAGATGGTGGGACTGCTCTCATCTGACATGAGAGTAGTTGCATCGTTCATTGGCTTTAGGGCCTTGATAATATCGTATGTATTTGAGATGTCTGCTCTTCTGAGCGTGTAGATGTCAGACTCTCCTCTCATTACCTGAGGAGACTGTAATGCAGCAGAGACTGCAAGCTGTTACTCCACAAACCTGTCATCCATCTCATACACACTATTCCACTGGTACACACATCTGTTTTTAGCCTGTGTTTCGACAGACCAAGTAGAATCTGCTTCTATTCAAGCTGGTGTTTTGCAGGGGTACTGCGGTGAAAATAGGTAGTAATGCATCTCACCCTACCTAGTAGCCTTGACAAAGTGGGCAACTTGAGCACTGATAAGAGGCCAGATTTAGCTTTGGGCAGACCACTTCACATGCAGGAAATTACACTGTTCAGCAGAAACAACCATGCTGTATTCATTATCAGTGACTAAAACTAAATCTCTTTGGTCACACATATTTTAGGGTCCAATTCTGACTATTAGCCAACCATTAACTATGACTTTTGCCTAAATTAACTCCTTATTTGCTGCTTATTAATAGTTTATAAGGTAGTTGTTAAGTTTAGGGTATTGGGTAGGATTATGTATGTCATCAATTTTATGTACTTTATAAGCACTAATAAACAGCCAATATGTTAATAATAGACATGCTAATAAGCAACTAGTTATTAGTGTGAATCGGACCCTATACTAAAGTGTTACCATCTTTTTTAGTGATCTTCCATTCCTCCACTACATTCTTTAACAGCTCAGCCATATCTGCACCTGTGTGTCTTCTCATTCACTGCTGTTGTCTGGAGCACATGAGACGCTAGCTGCCACTCATCAGTTACGGTGACAAGATTCTGTGGTAATGGATGTCCACACATCACGTTACAGCTATCCCACCCGCCTTCTTCAGTGATTCCATGACTTTCATGAGTGTGGGGATCACGGTGTCTGTAAAATATCTCTGATTGGACGTTGTATCTCAACTCCAAAGTGTGCAACATATAAAATAAAAGTTGCGATCGATTGTGTAATGAGCTTTGCCCTTTCTGAGCCAGGTGGAAGCTTTTTTTTATTAAATATTTTTTTAAATCGATTTTTGACATTTGTGAATAGATTCAGAATGGTCCAGGTCCACATCGTGATGCATCTAATAATACATTTTTTCCCCACCCCTGCTGTCACCTCAAGTGTGCTAACACAGACACGCGTTTGTTTAATCTGACATGTGATTAGAGAAGTACTGTGTGGTGAGGGTCATTAATAAAGTTTAATAAAACCCCTCAGTGTTTGGTGTGTTTTCACAGGTCATGGCGTCTGTGGATGATATTGAGGACCTGGTGACCTCCCATGACCTCACTCCTCACAAGCGTCAGTGTGCTCGGAGCAACATCATGCCTAGTCCATGCAAACACACGCTCCAGCTCGCAGCAGAAGAGCTTCAGCCGACAGGTCAGACGCCTCCACTTAAGGAGAATCTTTTTGAAGTGCTTCGAGTCTGGAATTTATGTTTGATCTCTCCACTGATTCTGCACTGTAAAAAAAATCTTTTGTTGACTTAACTCATTATTTTTTGTTATCTTTTTGCATTGGTTTTTTTGAGTTAACCTAACTTATTTGGAAAAGTTTACCTGACAAATTTGGAAAGGTTGACCTGACAAGTTATAAAGTACAATGAACTGATTTAATTTAGTTAAGTAAACTTAGAACTTAAGTTCAGCCAACTAAAGTTAAGTCATCTAAACTACATCCAGTAAGTTCAGCCAAACTGAAGCAGTGTTTTCTAAACTACATCCAGTAAGTTCAGCCAACTAAAGCAGTGTTTTCTAAACTACATCCAGTAAGTTCAGCCAACTAAAGTAGTGTTTTCTAAACTACATCCAGTAAGTTCAGCCAACTAAAGCAGTGTTATGAAACTTTAAACCTGCAGCTGTTCCAAAAAATGAATTACTTGGAACATTAATTTGTAAAATACATTTAATTAAAAACAAATGTATGGCAAATTAACGATCACAAATACAATTTTCAACACAAAATGTATTGGAATAAACTCCTAAAAACACCAACCTCATTCAAAGGTGTTTTACACCTGTCTCAATGCACGTTTTGTGGATTAATCTGTTATATAACATTAAACAAGATCACCCCACAGCATTCAATATAGAAACATCCTTCATTCCAAAAGAAAATGTTTAAACATTGTTAAACGCATTATAGATATATGAATTGGCTTAAATGCCATTTTGATATAAACTAAGATATCAATTATTTATGCTCTCAAGCCTCAAATTCATCAATTAAACTAAACACTTTAAAATGCCAATCCCATATATATACATATAGAAATATCCTGTTCACAACATTCCTTTCAAAAAGAAACTCTGAAAAGCATTAAGACATTAAAAGACATATGAATTGGTTTCATACCACTTTAATCTCAACGTAGCTGATGCTTTAACAAATTCATCAATTAATCTTAAAAAAAAAAAAAAAAAGGAAATGGCAATGGTTGCAGGCACTTCACCGCATTAGTTTGTTTTTAGTCCATGAACTTTTGCAGAGCAGCTTTCCCCATCAATGTTCATGAAGATCCACTGGATCACCTCAAAGGTGTATCGCAGCTCTTTGGGAAAGTTGATGGTTAAAGCGTAAAGCAGTCCAAACAATGTGACAAAGGAATTTGGAATGTTTTGGAGATACACAATGAAAATTTCCCCTTCCAGCAGTGTTAATTTTGACACAAAATTTTAATTTAGTTTTAGTCTTAGTCTTTTGACTATAATTCTTTTTAGTTTTAGTCAAGTTTTAGTCATCTGATTTGTTTTAATTTTAGTCAAATTTTAGTTAAATTGCTTGGTATTTTAAAATAAGACTAAAATCAATAACAGATTTACTAGACAATTTTTTACAGCTGGTATAGGAAACAAACTTAACCAAATATATATAAAACACAAATTCAACTTTATTTCAACACAACTG